>NC_090751.1:75691796-75991796 GCF_036898095.1 Palaemon carinicauda
CTCACCTATCCTGAGCTCACATAAAACACAGAGCTACAGATTAGTGAATCTTAATTTTAAGGGTAATGTACGACATAACTCTGTTTTCCATGTACTCATGTTCTCTTTCTTTTACAGGAGGACTACCTGAAGTGTGAAATCTCTTTTTGTGCAGTTCGCTGCCCGAACTTCTACGGGCATAGGGCGTGCCGGACCCACGCCCCCTGTACAGCTAAAAAGGGCAACTTGAAGTATTGGGATCCATAGTCCTGCTCAATCTGCAAAGGCCTCCTTGATGAGGCGTTCGACAACCCTCCGTCCGCGGAGGCCAGGGACAATGCTCGAGAGAAACTGCACAAGTGGGTGCGTGGTTTCCAGAAGAACCCCAACGGGCCATATCTCCCCAGTAAGAAGATGAGGTCCATGCTTTTCCCAAAAGCATCAGCAGATTCTGTGATTCCCCAGGATCAGATCCCCTTGGTTCAACTGACCGTTGAGCCCGACATCAAGACCACACTTAGCAAGTGTCGTCTGGACGAGGTGGAGAAGATGTCGGACGTGTCCGACAACACCGAGAGGACTCTCATGGGTGAGGAGCTGGAGGAAGAAGAGGATCAGGTGGAGTACCCTGATTCAGAGGGCGAGGTCGCCCCACCACCTCCGGCAGCCCCTGTATCCGTCGAGGAGCCAATCCTCTGCACCTCCGCCGCCTCGCAGCCCCTACTACCCGCCACCGAAGATGCCATCCGGGTATTGGTGGCATTGATGGACGAGAAGCTTAATAAGCATTCTGCGGAAATCACAAGTAGTTTGATGGGATGGAAGCAACCGAAGAAGATCTAGGTTAAGGACCTTCCCTCCTGCTCAGAGTCTAACCCCTGGAGGTATGCCGAGCATATGCCCATTACAACGGGAAAGATATTTATCAATGATAAGTTGGGGTCTATCCTTTTGGAAGAAGTGGAATTCTTCCCTAACTTTGAGGCTTACCTGGACTGTTACGTCCGACTCAGGTCCGAACCGGCCTCCAAGGAGGAGACTGAGCCCAAAGAGGTGATTGTGTTCGATCACTCAAAAGCCCAAGCCATGCTAGCAGAATGCCTGAAGAGTTGCGGTTTCACCAACTCGAAAATGCCGGCACTGAGTAAGAAGCACCCGTCCTTTCTTGCTCCCTCTTCTGCAACCTTTCCCTTCATGGAAAAAGCCTTCCATGCGGTCATGAAGGCGGTGGAGGAAGGAAAGCCCTGCCCTACCCTGGAGGTGTGTAGGCCTCTCTCCCTCGCCCTTCCCCCCGAAGACAGATTCTGGAAAGACATCCAGTTTACCTTCACGGTCGGGAAGCTGGAACCTGACGTGGCTGGACGTCAGTTCAACGAAAATCTTCCGAAGCTGAACGACCACCTTCTTCGTCGGGAGCAAGAGACCAAGGAGAGATTAGCCGCCTCCCTGTCTCACCAAATTCAGCTCGAGGTCATGGCCGGGGACGTTAGAGTCCCAGATCTATATATGGTTCTAGCGAAGACCCACCTAGTGACTGTGATGAAGGACTTGTACAGCTTCATCAGGGCCCGAAGAACCTGCAGAGAGTTCGTGTTTGCCAACGCGGCAGTAAAACACGAACCCCGGAAGCTAATCTCCTCCAACATCTGGGGTAAGCATCTCTTTCCATCTGCTCTGGTGAAACAGATCGTTGACAAAGCCGCTTCTGAGAATCAGAAACTTCTCAATAAGTGGGGCATGTCCCGCAAGAGGAAATGCTCTCAGGAAGAAGACCCTCAGCCTAAGAGGAAATCCTCCAAACCTAGACCCCAGCAGCGTCAAAAAAAATGCCAGTTTCCGACTCCCGCTACTCCCCAAGTGGTCGCACAACCACAACAGACCTTTCAGTTGGTCCCCCAACCGGTGGTGTCACAATCACCGGTCTTCACCCCTGCCTACAAACGACAGTCCTCTACCTTTCGTCCCAGAGGTAGAGGCTCAGGCAGAGACTCCTCGCGCCCTCCCTCAAGGGGCAGAGGAGGAAGGGGAGCTAGCGGCCAAGGTGGCAAACCCTCGGGAAACCAGAAGTAATGAAGTTCTTCCAATGAGAGGAAGACTCCGCCAATTTCAGAATCGCTGGACCTTCGATCCTTAGGCACACAACATCATCAAGAAGAGACTTGGTTGGAGCTGGACGCAACCACTTCCAACCTTCCACCAATTCTTTCAGCCATCAACCCCCCTCTTGGAAGAATATGTCCTAGAACTCTTGAACAAGAAGGTGATCAAGAGGGTAAAGTCCACCAGGTTCCAGGGAAGACTGTTTTGTGTTCCCAAGAAGGACTCAGACAAACTCGGAGTCATTCTCGACTTGTCCCCCCTCAACAAATTCATTGTGAACATCAAATTCAAGATGCTGACTCTTCAACAAATAAGAGCCCTACTGCCTCGCAAGGCCTACACGGTCTCAATAGACCTGGCGGATGCCTACTGGCACATCCCAATAAACCACCACGCTTCCTCCTACCTAGGATTCCGGCTCCAACAAAGAAGCTACGCCTTCAGAGCCTTGCCCTTCGGGCTCAACTTGGCTTCGAGAATCTTCACCAAGCTAGCAGACAAAATCGTCCACTAGCTACGCCTTCAGGGCGTCCAAGTGATGGCCTACCTCGACGACTGGCTGGTCTGGTCGACATCGCCAGAAGAATGTTTGAGAGCTTGCAATAAAGTGACCCAGTTCCTGGAACATCTGGGTTTCAAAATAAACACTAAGAAGTCTCGCCTTGCTCCAGCTCACAAGTTCCAATGGTTAGGAATCCATTGGGATCTTCAGTCACACCGCCTTTCCATTCCACTGAAGAAAAGGAAAGAAATAGCAGGGTCTGTCAGAAGACTTCTCAAATCCAAACGGATCTCAAGACGACAGCAGGAGCAAGTTCTCAGCTCCCTACAGTTCACCTCAGTGACAAACCTAGTGCTACGAGCACAGCTAAAGGATGCCTCAGGAGTCTGGAGATGAAACGCATCCGTCGCTCGAAGAGATCTCAAGAGACCCCTACCGAACAGGCTTCGCTCCCTTCTAAGACCGTGTTCAGAAGCAAGGACCTTGAAAAGATCCATCCCTTTCCAACCTCCACCTCCATCACTCAACATCCACATGGATGCTTCTCTGGAGGGCTGGCGGGGGGGTCACTCCCATCAACGGAAAGTTTAAGGAACATGGTCTCCCCTATTCAAGACGTTTCACATAAACATCTTGGAGGCCATGGCGGTTCTTCTCACCCTGAAGAAATTATCCCCGCGTCCCTCAATACACATCCGTCTAACTCTGGACAGCTCGGTAGTAGTCAGATGTCTCAATCGTCAAGGCTCAAGATCGCCCCACATAAATCAGGTGCTATTACCCATCTTCCGCCTGGCGGACAGGAAGAAGTGGCATCTGTCTGCAGTTTACCTACAAGGATTCTGCAATGTGACGGCAGACGCTCTATCGAGGACAAACCCCATAGAGTCGGAATGGTCCCTAGACGCAAGATCATTCTCCTTCATCTCTCGTCAAGTCCCGGAACTACAGATCGACCTCTTTGTGACGAGCGACAACAAGCAACTTCCTCGATATGTGGCCCCTTACGAGGACCCCAAAGCGGAAGCAGTGGACGCCATGTCCCTGGACTGGAACAGATGGTCCAAGATTTACCTGTTCTCTCCACCCACCCTTCTGCTGAAAGTCCTCTCCAAACTGAGAACCTTCAAAGGGACAGCAGCCCTAGTGGCTCCCAAGTGGCCCTGGAGCAACTGGTTCCCCCTAGTCCTGGAGCTGCAGCCCACGCTGATCCCCCTACCGGCCCCAGTTCTCTCTCAACAAGTACAGAAGTCGACTGTCTTCGCTTCATCACTGAAAGTCAGGGACCTTCATCTCATGATTTTCTCTCCCTAGCTGTGAAGAAAAGGTTTGGGATCTCGAAGAAAAGTTTGGACTTCCTAGAGGAATACAAAACAAAGTCTACCAGAAGGCAATATGAATCATCCTGGAAGAAGTGGGTATCCTTCGTCAAAGCAAAAAATCCTACGGAAATCTCCATAGATTTTTGCATGTCCTTCTTTATTCACCTTCATGGACAAGGCTTAGCAGCCAATACGATTTCCACCTGCAAATCGGCCTTGACTACACCACTTCTATACGCCTTCCAAATAGATTTATCCAGCGAAATCTTCAATAAACTTCCTAAGGCGTGTGCTAGACTCTGTCCAGCACCTCCACCGAGACCCATCACCTGGACCTGGATAAGGTGCTCCATTTTGCTCTAGCTTAGACAACGATTCTTGCCCTCTGAAAGGCTTGACTCAAAAAGTAATCTTCCTTTTTGTTCTCGCCTCGGGAGCCCGAGTCAGTGAAATAGTGGCATTATCAAGAGAAGAGGGCCAGAGGGGTGGGAAGCCAGGTCATTGTAATGCCACTGGTAGTGACATTTAACAGAGATGTCACGGTCTCTTCGGTCACCAGACCGCAGGAATGTTAATCGGAGTAGAAGGCACTTGAAATGGGAACAAATCCACGATACATTAATTCTCTAGTACACTTCCATCAGGACGACATGGCTTGACCCCAAAAAACGGATTTTGAGCGAAGCGAAAAATCTATTTTTGGGTGAGATGTCCATGACGTCCTGATGGACCCGCCCAACTGTTCCAGTTCAGCCTGCCAGGCCCCTCCCTGCTGTATTGTATCGCAGAGGCTGGTTGGAAGCTAGAACGGAATGAAGACGGACGTGACGTCACACAGTATGGCGGACGGTTTGTTTACGTTGCGAGTACCGTAACAGTAACGAAGGAAGGGTAACTTTGGAATGGCACCTCAGTTACCTCGCCACCTTTCCCCCTTGAAGCGTAAACGCTAGGTGGGGTGCAGATAGCCATGCGGCGTGTTAATGCATGCGTCCCCTGTTGATATACGATATTCTAAAGGAAACCCTTTAGGGTACTCGTGCCAGAAGTTAGAATTCTGTGGAAACCTTTAGTTTAATTCTCTGGGAATATTATGGTAGTCATATATATCCAAAGGAAGCTACTGAAGGAACCTTCCATCAGGATGACATGGCCATCTCATCCAAAAATAGATTTTTCACTTCGCTCAAAATCCGTTATGTAAACAGTTAAAAAGTTTCTTTTGGGCACCTGATAAAATATTGTAGCCCTATGTATCAAAATATATCTCTTGGGCACCTAATAAAATATCTAATCCCTATATATATATATATATATATATATATATATATATATATATATATATATATATATATATATATATATATATATATATATATATATATATATATATATATATATATATATATATATATATATATATATATATATATATATTGTAACAAAAGAAAAAAAACTCATATGATAAAGATTTACGAGGAGAATATATCAGGAAACAGTGATAAATGTACTTTAATAACAATTAGTGAGGAAATTAAAGTCACGAACAGAACATTAAACAAATTACAGACGCATTACACAAAAACAAAGACTCGCCATACAGCACTTCATCAAGACTACTCATCACTAATCACTGCAGTTTACAGTATAATACCCAAGTCACAAAGCTTTACATCAACACCACATATAATTCACTGTGGTAACATCAAAAAGTTAGTGGCAACCAACGTTACATCACACAAGAAAACGTCCAAATGGATAAACAATACATTAGCATATATTCCTTAAAAACTTGATACACTATTATAATCCCTTGTTTGTTGTGACACCAACGAAAATCATCGTTTAAGGCCTTTATATACCCGACTCATGCTAGACATCCATGGACTAAATATCATTTTTCGGTACATTATCCTTGGCGATTACTGCCTACGCCAAGCGCTACTGCCATCTGTTGTCTAGTGTACACTTTTTTCATGCAAATATCAATTTTCAACGTTTTCTGCAATTTTACACTCAATTTTCCTTTACATTCCCCCCCTTTTAACTCCGCGGCTCCCTCCTCAGTCCATGCTGAATTTTCACTCGTACAGTCGTAAACATTAGCCACTTCCATTCAGCAACTATCGGAGACTGCCACGCCGTTGGTAACAAGCACTTTCCTATCAATATTTTCGCTCAAATTCTATTTTTGGGTGAGGTAGCCATGTCGTCCCAATGGAAGTTCCTTCGAAGGTAGCTTCCTAGGTATATTTGACCTACAGTGATATATCCCAGAGAATTTACCAGAATTTATCCAGAATTCTAACTCCTGGAGCGAATATCCCTTAAAATTTTAGGAAGGGATATCGCGTAATATCAGAGGACGTATTCTTGACACATCTCATGGCTATCTACGCCCCCAATAGAGATTTCACTTCGAGGGGAAAGAGAGGCAAGAATAAGGAGAGTCGTTACAGAGACATCGCTCTCGAAGCTCCCTACTGCTCTGCAAATAGTGCGCCAATACGCCACCGCGAGGTGCCACCATCATTCTTTGTAGCTTTGTAGGTGTTGCAGATACAGTACCATAGGGAGGGATTCATTATCCTTTTGTTACCAAAAGAGGGTGGGTCCATCAGGACGACATAGCTACCTCACCCAAAAATGGATTTTTTGGGCTCAAGCCATGACGTCCTGATGGAAGGTTCCTTCAGTAGCTTCCTACTATGAGATTCAGGGCCTCTGTAACACGTTTTTTTGGATTTTGCTCCTTATCAAAGCATCGGATGTAGCTGAAAGTTGACATATGTATATTTTACAACCACACACAAATTTTGTCAGCATTATCAATAACCTAAACCCGATAGTTTTAATTTTTTATAGAGTAAAAATTATCTAGTTGACGCCATAGCCAGTGATAACGAGCCAAGAGTCGAAAACATTCATTACGTAAGCAATGTAAACACCTTTTGACAAAATTTTGCCCCGCCCATCCACCAGATACCCATTCACCTTGTTCCATCGGCTCTGAAACCCATAACAGTCAAGAATGGCTAACAGGATTTGGAATTGCCCCCGTGGTTGCAAAAGTGCATTTGTCTTACGACTTGCAACTTTATACAGTCAAGAGAAAGCCCGTGGTCATATTTACTATAGCCTGAATAGGTAATTATTCAGTTTCTAGTTTAAATCCAATGTTTATGGTCTGATTTGTATTTAGCGTAACATGATTATGATACTTGTAATGTCATTCAGGCCATTGAACATTTCCATTAACTATTCACTATGCCACCAAGAGAGAGAGAGAAAGAGAGAGATTGTATGTAAAGAGTCTTTTTGGGCTCAAGCCATGGCGTCCTGATGGAAGTATCCTTTTTGGTAGCTTCCTTGGGTAATCACTACTAGGATTTTCCCAGAGAATTAAACCACAGGTTATCACAGAATTCTAACTTCTGGAGCGAGTATCCTAAGGGTTTCCCCTTAAGACATCGTGTATCAACAGGGGACACGCATGTATAAACGTGCCACATAGCTATCTGCACCCCATATAGAGTTAACGCTTCAATATGGCGGACAGGGAGTGGCTGGGAGCTGAGCCGCAGCCGATCTAGATGTGGCGATATCGGTACTCGCGATGTAAACAGACGGACGCCATTGCTTTTGATGACGTCACGTCCGTCCTCATTCCTTTGCTAGTAGCTCGCTCGATTGGACGTATTTTTCCCTTTGTGCGACTTTATCTACTTGCATCCTTGCTATGTCTCAACCTTCAGCTTCACCTTCTTCTGGAAAGTTGAGTACAAAGGTTAAAGTATTGTTTAAATAAGCTCTGGCCTTAAAGTAAATCTTACTTTTCGAGATATTTGCATAATTGTGGCAGAGCTTTGCCAGACCGGTCAGCGCCATTTTATGACGCTGCTGTTGCTTGCATGCCTTATTTAGTTAGCCGCAACAGCCTTACCGGTATATAAATTACTAATCAGCGCTATTAGTTATTTAGTCTTCATAGCTAGGAACTTTATATCGTGTTTTTGACGCATTAGTTAGGGTCTTCGCTGACCCCATACCAGTAGGCTTTGTTTAGCCCCTAGGCCAGTGAGCCTATACCAGTGTTAATGCATGATATTTCAGTGATCCTAGTGTTAGTTATGAAGATTTTGGCATTATTTTACAATACCATTGACAAGGATGCAAGTGTTTTTCGCCTTCAGTGACCATATAGGGGGTAGGTTATCTTGAGTGCCTTGCTAACCTAACCTTATGATAGGACCCCTATATGCTCTCTTCATCCCTAGCCCTAGGGCTTCCCTCTGGTAATCTTGTATCCTATTACATGTGATAGGACAAGACTCCCCAGAGTACTGTATCGCCTCCCCACCTAAGGGAATGACCCCTCCCTTAGTGTTGCAGACCTTAAAGGTAGGATCACCTCCTTTAAGCTGAATCGGTCCTTGACCTTTTCCTTGCGATACGTCTTCTCCCTTCCTTGATTAGGGTCTAACAACCCTAATCCAGGTTAGGTTGGGAGGGCTGGTTTATGTACCTTGCTGAAATATACGCGTGCACCGTTTTTCAGTTGGTCCACCTACTATAGGTTAGGGTGAGCATCTCCCTTCCTAGGTGGCCGCTCTGGTGCATAATCCATCCTTTCTTATAAGAAGACCCTTTCCCCCCCCAACCTATCTCTTGCCTAGCCTAACCTACCAGTAGGTTAGGCTTCATATGTCCCCTGTCCTACACTCCACCCTAGGCTGGAGTGCTGGACCCCGTGGTGCTCCCAGTGTTGTCCGCTCTGATACATAGACCCCCCATAGTGCTATGGAGTCAGTTATCATTTGGTCGACATGAAGAGTCTCCACCCCTTCTTTGGGTACACCCTGTCCTCTCTTGGACTGCCTTAGCCCCCGGCCATTGCGGCTCCTGCTTAGGATGATAGATTCACCTCTATCATGGTGGTACCTTTTCCAGAGGTGTCTTGACTAGACTAGTACAGCCTTGCCATCCCACCTCCATCTTTGGTGCTTGTCCCTTGCCGCCTCTACCCCGGCTTTACCGCCGCTACGGGTGACTTCCTTATCCTTGCCGCCTTCCCCCGAGTGCCGGGGGATCGCCGCCGGCCGCCGGCTTGCCGCCGGCTTACCGCCGTGGCCTCTCCATTCCCTCATAGCCTCGGCACACTGCCGACCCCTCCCGGAGTGCCGGCACTAGCAGCCGGCCCCCGGCCCCGGCTATGCTCCTTTATCCTTACCCCTGTCACCCTCCGACTGCCTCCGGCTGCCGGAACCGTCGCTCCTTGCCGGCGGCCGCCGCTACCGGCTGCCGCCACCCTGGCTTCTTTTGACCATAGAATGATCATTCTTGAATGCCAGAAACTCTGCTCGAGCGGCTTCCGGCGTGCCGGGGGTATGCCGGACCCGTCCGGAGGCGGCAAGATGCCTTGCACCCCTTCTCTCAGCTATCTTTACTAGCGATAGCTCCTAAAAACCGCACCTAGACGGCTTGTTAACGCAGACAAACTGGTACGGAATCGTACATTTTGTTCAGTTTTCACTCTGTCTTCTTGCGTGTTTCATCTTTCCAGCACGCTACGTGTAATTGGCACGTCTGGTTGCCGGAACCTTACTAGGATCTCATGATCCCCAGACTTTCTTGATAAGATTTCAAGCCTAGTCTATAATATGGTAATTCTAAATGGAATTCCCATTATCAAGACACCTTCCATGGAGGCCTACGGCCACCTGGGACTGTCTGATGCTACGGCAACCAGCCGGGCGGGTTACACGAGGCATGCGTCTGTCTCCTTTCACCCACCCTTCTGTGCATCACAATTAACTTATGTTAATATTAACTTGTTAATAATTAACTTTATATACGAGCCATATTATGACTCTACAATACTCATCGTCTCTTTCTTTTACAGGAGGAGTACGTCAAGTGTGACCACGACTTCTGCGCGGTCCGTCGGCCACACTTCTATGGACACACGGCGTGTAGGACACACGCCCCTTGTGCTCACAAGAGAGGGGATCTCAAGTACTGGGGCCCCACCACCTGTTCGGTCTGCCAAGAATACCTTCAGAAAGCATTCTATGACCCTCCCTCAGCGGAGATTCGGGACACTGCTCGGGACAACCTACGCAAGTGGCTTTCAAAAGAACGCCACTGGACCATACCTAGCCACAGAAGAAATGAGGTCTTTGCTGTTCCCAAAGGCCTCACCAGACTCAGTGGTCCCAGTCGAACAGATCCCCGTCGTCCAGATCACAGTGGAACCTGATACTGTCATGGCTCAGTCCATGAATGATTGTCACCTGGATTCAGAACATGATGAACACATGTCAGAGATCTCGGAGGACACCGAGAAAACCCTTATGGCCCAGGGTGAAGGGGAGGATGATGAAGAAGAGGACCGGGTAGTATATACCGAGTCCGATAAGGAGGATGCCCCTCCCTCCATCCCCCCTCCTACTCCTACACCGACGGAAGTGTCTCTCCCGTCTACGTCCTCCACCACGACTCCTCTACCTACGGCACAGGATATGATTCGGCTCATTGAATCCGTGATGGAGCAGAAGCTCCAAGAAACTCACAAGATCATTCGGTCGATGGGAGGTTCCAAGGAATCTCGCAAAATCTCCATCAAGGACCTCCCCGCATGCTCGAGCGACAATCCGTGGCGGTTCGCCGAGCATATGGTCATCGCTGATGACAAGATCTTCGTCAGCGATAAGATCGGTTCCATACCCCTGGAAGAAGTGGAGTTCTTCCCCCGCTTTGAGGCGTATCCGGACTGTTACGTCCGTCTACGTTCAGAACCATCCTCAAAGGAAGAGACCGAACCGAAGGAGAAAATAGTGTTCGATCTCTCGAAGGCCCAGGCTATGCTTGCCAAAGCGCTTAAGAGCAGAGGCTTTACCTGCTCTGGACTTCCGGCTCTGAGCAAGAAGTACCCCACCTACGTTGCGCCCGATGAAGTGATGCTACCCTTCACGGAAAAGGCCTTCGCTGCCTGCCTTAAGGCTGTAGAAGAAGGGAAATCCTGCCCTGCATTGGAGGAATGCAGACCTTTCTCCGCAGCCACCCCGCCCGACACCAAACACTGGAAGGATGTGCAACACACCTTCGTGGTGGGCAAACTAGATCCTGACGTTGCTGGACGTCAGTTTAATGAGGACCTCCCCAAGCTAAACGAACACCTCCTTCGTAGGGAACAGGAAACGAAGGAGAGGCTGGCAGCATCTCTCACTCTCCAGGTCCAGATGGACGTAATGGCTGGTGACACCAGAGTCCCTGACCATTACATGGTCCTTGCCAAATCTCACATGGCAACCTTAGTCAAGGATCTGTACCATTTCATGCGAGCTCGTAGAGCCTGCAGAGAATTCGTGTTCTCCAGTGCCACTGTCAGACACGAACCCCGGAAACTGATTGCCTCCAACATCTGGGGCAAGTACCTCTTCCCGTCTGATCTAGTGAAAGAGATCACAGACAAGGCCGCATCTGAGAACAGGAACCTTCTCAACAAATGGGGCATGTCTAGGAAGAGAAAGCCCTCTCAGGATGACGGTCCTCAGCCTAAGAGGAAGCAGTCGAAGCATAGACCCCAGCAACGTCAGCACAGACGTCAGTTTCCGGCACCCGCTACTTCCCAAGTGGCCGCTCAGCCGCCACAGACCTTTCAGTTGGTCCCACAGCCGGTTTTGTCCTCATCACCGGCCTTCAACCCCACCTTCGAGCAGCACTCCACTACCTTTAGTCCCAAGGGTAGAAGCTCAGGCAGGGGTTCCGGCAGAGATTCCTCTCGCCGGCCCTCCAGAGGCAGAGGAGGACAGGGAGCTAGCGGCCGAGGCAGCAAGTCCTCGGGACCACAGAAGCAATGAAGTGCTTCCGGTGGGAGGAAGACTCCGCCACTTCCAGGATCGCTGGACCTTCGACTCCTGGGCACACAGCATCATCAAGAAAGGTCTGGGCTGGAGCTGGGCGCAACCACCCCCAACCTTCCAGCAATTCTTCCAACGTTCAACCCCCCTCCTGGAAGAATATGTGCTAGACCTCTTGAAAAAGAAGGTGATAAGAAGGGTGAAGTCCACAAGATTCCAAGGGAGACTGTTTTGTGTTCCCAAGAAAGACTCAGACAGACTCAGAGTCATTCTGGACTTATCCCCCCTCAACGTATTCATATCGAACGACAAGTTCAAGATGCTGACTCTTCAACAGATCAGAACCCTCCTGCCTCGAGGGTCTTTCACGGTCTCGATAGACCTGGCGGACGCATACTGGCACATACCAATGAACCATCACGCTTCCTCCTACCTAGGATTCCGACTCCAACGGAAAAGCTATGCCTTCCGGGCCATGCCCTTCGGACTCAACGTGGCCCCTCGGATATTCACAAAGCTAGCGGACGCAGTAGTACAACAGCTCCGCATCCGAAACGTCCAGGTGATGGCCTACCTCGACGACTGGCTAGTGTGGGCGCCCTCGCCCGAGGATTGTATAGAATCCTGCAGAAAAGTTACCCAGTTTCTCGAACACCTGGGATTCCAGATAAACGCGAAAAAGTCTCGCCTATCTCCAGCTCAGAAGTTCCAATGGTTAGGCATCCACTGGAATCTTCAGTCACACCGCCTTTCCATTCCAGCAAAGAAAAGGAAGGAAATAGCAGGGTCCGTCAAGCGACTGTTAAAATCCAAACGGATCTCGAGACGCCAGCAGGAACAAGTTCTAGGCTCTCTACAGTTTGCCTCGATCACAAACCCAGTGCTTCGTGCACAGCTAAAGGATGCAGCGGGAGTCTGGAGACCTCAAGAGACGGCTCCCAAGCAGACTTCGACTTCTTCTAAAGCCGTGGTCAGAAGCGAGGGCCCTAAAAAGGTCCCTTCCTCTCCAACACCCACCTCCATCTCTCAACATCCATACGGACGCTTCATTGGAGGGTTGGGGAGGTCACTCCCACCAACAACAGGCTCAAGGCACTTGGTCTCCCCTATTCAAGACGTTTCACATCAACATCTTGGAGGCCATGGCGGTTCTTCTGACGCTGAAGAAACTCTCCCCGCCCCCGTCGATACACATTCGCCTGACCCTGGACAGCTCTGTGGTAGTGCGTTGTCTCAATCGCCAGGGCTCAAGATCGCCCAAGATAAATCAGGTGCTCCTGACAATCTTCCGTCTGGCAGAAAGGAAGAAATGGCACCTGTCTGCAGTTCACCTACAAGGATTCCGCAATGTGACAGCGGATGCTCTATCTCGGACAAACCCGATAGAGTCGGAATGGTCTCTAGACACAAGATCATTCTCCTTCATCTCTCACAGAGTCCCAGAACTCCAGATCGACCTCTTCGCAACGAGCGACAACCATCAACTTCCTCGATATGTAGCCCCGTACGAGGACCCCAAAGCGGAAGCGGTGGACGCCATGACCTTGGATTGGAACAGATGGGCCAAGATTTACCTGTTCCCTCCCACCAATCTTCTGCTGAAAGTCCTCTCCAAATTGAGAACCTTCAAAGGGACAGCAGCTCTAGTGGCTCCCAAGTGGCCCCGCAGCAACTGGTATCCCTTGATCCTGGAGATGCAGCCAACGCTGATCCCCCTCCCGGACCCAGTTCTCTCCCAGCAAATACAGAAGTCGACTGTCTTCGCTTCATCATCGAAAATCAAGGACCTTCATCTCATGATTTTCTCACCCTAGCCGGTAAGAAAAGGTTTGGGATTTCGAAGAAGAGTCTAGACTTCCTCGAGGAATACAAGACCGAATCAACGAGAAGGCAATACGAATCGTCTTGGAGGAAATGGGTCTCCTTCGTCAAGGCAAAGAACCCCTCGAAAATCACCATAGATTTTTGCATGTCCTTCTTCATTCACCTTCATAGACAAGGCTTGGCAGCCAACACGATTTCTACTTGCAAATCGGCCTTGACCAGACCTTTGTCATACGCCTTCCAAATAGATCTGTCTAGCGACATCTTCAACAAACTACCGAAGGCCTGTGCCCGTTTACGACCGGCACCCCCTCCGAGACCAATCACTTGGTCTCTAGACAAAGTTCTCCACTTCGCCTCCAACTTGGACAATGATTCATGCCCTCTTAAGGACCTGACTCAGAAAGTTATATTTCTCTTCGCTCTAGCTTCGGGAGCCCGAGTCAGCGAAATAGTGGCACTATCTAGAGAAGAGGGACATATCGTTTTCAATGATTCAGGAGACCTCTCCCTCTTCCCTGATCCGACGTTTCTCGCAAAGAACGAATTACCTACCAAACGATGGGGCCCGTGGAGGATATGCCCCTTGAAGGAAGATGCCTCTCTATGTCCAGTAGAGAGCCTTAAGGTCTATCTTCATAGAACTTCAAACTTTGGTGGAGGCCAACTATTCAAAGGAGAAACATCGGGCAGCGACCTGTCACTGAAACAATTGAGAGCAAAAATCACCTACTTCATTCGCAGAGCGGATCCAGACAGTACACCCGCTGGTCATGATCCTAGGAAAGTCGCTTCGTCTCTGAATTTCTTTCAGAGTATGGATTTCGAAAGCCTCAAGAACTATACAGGCTGGAAATCCTCGCGTGTTTTCTTTAAACATTATGCGAAACAAGTGCACGAAGTGAAACATTTTGTGGTAGCCGCAGGTAGTGTTATGAAACCTGCTCTGAACTCTGCTTAGAACAGTGAGTTATTAGGGACTCTAACTCGTCGGGTGCCTATGTTGACCCTCAAGTGATACGTAGTGAAGCAGAAACCACCTTGTGTTTTCTTTAACTGTTCTTACCTCAGGTGAAATGTCATAGTAGATTACCACATGAGTGCTACATGCCACGTGCAAGACGTGTATTACATAAAGATTAACGTTCCGTAGAACGAGTGCCTACTAATACTTGATTCTTCCCTTTCAGACTCAAGAGCACGCCTTTATGACTATGTACATTTTTATCAATATAAATGTTTTTTACTATTTATTGCATGACATGTATTGATTTACCTGCAATTATATAATAAAATGTCTATTTTATTACTTGTGCGTCTCCCTTGCTCCTTTCTTACTATGAAATATACTAATTGTCATAGTTTTATTACCCTTTATTCTTGGTTAAGGAAAATGCCAGGATTTACTCCGGGCATTTATTTATATAGAGCAAGTAAGTTTCCTTAGCGAATACTTACTCAATTATGAAGATGAGTCAACTCCATACACGAAGTGTTCAACCACCACTTCTTCAAGTTTGTTTCGACGCGAATACCAAATCGCTCTGACTTATCTTATGGATCTCATTGTTCCTTCAGCCTATATGAATAGCCTTCCCATGACCACTTTGATCTTAGCATAGCCCGTGGGGACTTCCATGCCAGGGGGGCAGGAAGGCAACTGCCTCACGGTAGCTCTAGTATAGACCACTATGCTTTCGGCTCAATGTTTTAGCACTCACTTATAAAGGGAAAAAGTCTACCACGATACACTAATTCTCTGGTACTCTTCCATCAGGACGCCATGGCTTGAGCCCAAAAAACTGATTTTGAGCGAAGCGAAAAATCTATTTTTGGGTGAGATAGCCATGGCGTCCTGATGGACCCACCCTGTCTGTTATCAGGTCCCGCCCTGCGCCGCTGTATCATGGTGATGAGCGAGCTCCAGACTTTCGGAATGAGGACGGACGTGACGTCATCAAAAGCAATGGCGTCCGTCTGTTTACATCGCGAGTACCGATATCGCCACATCTAGATCGGCTGCGGCTCAGCTCCCAGCCACTCCCTGTCCGCCATATTGAAGCGTTAACTCTATATGGGGTGCAGATAGCTATGTGGCACGTTTATACATGCGTGTCCCCTGTTGATACACGATGTCTTAAGGGGAAACCCTTAGGATACTCGCTCCAGAAGTTAGAATTCTGTGATAACCTGTGGTTTAATTCTCTGGGAAAATCCTAGTAGTGATTACCCAAGGAAGCTACCAAAAAGGATACTTCCATCAGGACGCCATGGCTATCTCACCCAAAAATAGATTTTTCGCTTCGCTCAAAATCCGTTTTATATAACTATTTTTGTTAAAATAAGATTTTTTGCTAAAATCTCCATCAGACCAACAGATCATCCGATATAATTTTCTTTCTTCTTTTTAGGCCGTACGACCGTGTTGGCTATATTTTGGGCATGACTGCATTTTGTAAATAAATCATGAATAGTTTAAGGAGTTTTATTTGTACTTCTAATGGGAATTTATAGAAGTAAAGTGAACATAATTCATTTATCCTTTAAAATAATTACTACATGTTGCCAAACAAATAGTAGTAAAGATGATAATGCAATGATGGAATGATACCATACTTTATCTTTAGCTTCAACATCGGCAATAACATACCCAGTTGCCATAATTTGTCAGCTTAATGAAATAACCTATCATCTAATATTAAACTTAATTTCTGAGGAGGCCATGGCTTACTGCACAGTGAAAAAAACATGACAAAGACTTTATGAATGGCGGAACGATACATAAATGTGGGTGGGGTATCTGTGCTAGCGTAGTAATACTACTGTAGCAGTAGTGCCGCAACAGTAGTATACATGAATTAAACGTTTAGGCCAACTGCTGAGATCCTTGAGGATCATTTAGCACTTCTTACAACTACTCGAGAATTGAGTTTTTATAGCCAGAATTTAAATTTTATAATCCAACAATGCCCATGATAGCCTTCAGTGTTATCCTGAATTATAACAAGGCCAAAGTGGGTGGAGCCTCATGAAGTCATCATTCTGACGATAATTATTGGTGAAGGCTTTTTTTTTCAGTAAATATGTAGGTAGATAGACAATAAATAAAAATTGCTTGACATTGGATATAGCAATCATCAAATCAAGCTTGTCTACTACGTTTTTGAAAATTACCAACTATTCCCTACACCTTGTCAATCTGATTGTGACCTATAAAGTAGACCGTAATTTCTTAGGAAACTTATTTTGGGAGTTAGACTTATAATCGAAGTGTTTTTGTATTTATTAACATATTTTGTTGGTTTGTTCATTATGACAATTATCAGTGGAGAGGTTTCAGAGTTCATAAAGGTGTAATGCTTTGCTTTTATTTAAACTTTTGTGTCATTGTTGGCAGAGGTATAGCCTTCGTTACGTATAGCCAATCATCGATCGAGAAAGAGGAAAGAAATACCGTCATAAGGTACGTAACGAGTGCATTCGAAACCTTTTCTCTGAGTAAGTTGGCCCGTCTTCAAAAAACGTCATTTTTACATTATAAGTACCAAATTTATTCAACCTACGTAATGCAGAATATAGTCAAAATTTATGTGTAGATATAATGTGCATTCTGAATAAGCTTTATATTTATGAAATTCATAGATAAAAAATTATTGCGAAAAAAAACGTGTTACAGAGGCCCTGAATCTCATAGTAGGGTATATTTAACTACAGTGGATATTCCCAGAGAATTGAACTAAAGGTTATTACAGAATTCTAACTTCTGGTGCGAGTACCCTAAAGGTTTCCCTCTAGGATATCGTATATCAGCAGGGGACGCATGTATTAACACGCCACATAGCTATCTGCACCCCATATAGAGTTAACACTTCGATATACAAAGGTGGCTGAGAAACTGAGGAGCCATTCCAAAGTTACTCTCATCCGTGGCTACTTTTGGTACTTGAGACGTAAACAAACGGGCGCCTTTGCTAAATGACGTCACGTCCGTCCTCATCCTTTCGCCTCTAGCTTCTACGCTAAGTCGGATTTTTCCCAAGTGACTTCTTTATCTGCTTACATCGCTGTAATGTCGCAGCCTTCAGCCTCGCCTTCTTCTGGAAAGTTGAGTACCAGGTCCTAGCATTGTTTAAATAAGCTCTAGCCGTAAAGTAACTTCTACTTCTCGTAAAATATTGTGTTTTGTGGCAGAGCTGTGCCGATACCGGACGCGCCATTTTACGGCACCGCTGTTCAGGTTGCATGCTTTATTTAGTTAGCCAGAACAGCCTACTCCGGCCCTTTAACTAATTAATATTATTAGTTATTTAGTCTTCACAGCTAGGGAATCATTATATCGTGTTTTAGCGCTCATCAGACTACGGTCGCTGTTCGACCCCATACTAGATCGCTAGCTTAGCCCCTAGGCTGGACAGCCTAGTGCTTGGTTTCGAGCATGATATATATTAGTGTTCCTAAGTTAAGTTATGAAGATTGTGGCATTATTAAACATACTATTTACTGTGATGTAAGTGTTTTCGCCTTCGGGGACCATATAAGGGACTGAGTTGATTGTGTATCAATCCCCTCCTAACCTAATGTAGGAACCCTTGTATGCTCCCTATTCCCCCTGCCTGCGGGTAATTCCCTCTGGGTAGACTTGCTTTCCCTTCTATATAGGGGGATCTCGTCTACAACCAGAGTATTTATCGCTTCTCTGCCTACCCTAAGGGAATGAACCTCCCTTAGGGTCGTGCCTGAGACCTTAGGAAGGGCTCTGCCCTTCCTCCAGTTACACTTGGTTGGGTTACCCTTCCTCCCTGCAACTAACGATGTGTCTTTGAGACTTTCCTAGCCTAGGAGTTAGTCCTCCTACTCTAGGTTAAGCTCTGGGGGTAGACTCTGTCTTATTATAGTTTGGGACAGTACATTAGTACTGTACTTGATCTGGGCAACCTATCCTAGGTTAGGGAGCGTTCTTCCTTGTCTTGGTGGCCGCTCTCATACAGAGTCTCTCCATTTAGAAAGACCCCTTCTTCTCCCTCCCCACCTATCCCTTTGGTGTAGGCCTGCCTACACACCTCTGTTCTTAGTCCTACAACACCTCCCTTGGGTGGAGCGGTAGGGCTAGCCTTGTTCTCCTGCTGAGCTGGCCTCTCTGGTACATATACCCTTCATAGCGTTCTATGGGGGTAGTTGCCGGCGACGGTCCTGCCGGCGGGGGATTCCCCCCTCATTGAGTGCCCTCTTTCCCTCCCTTGGGTTACCTCAGGCTCCCGGCCACCTGCCGGCTCCCTGCCGCCGGATGTTAGGAGTATCCACTCCTATCATGAGTGCACTCTCTCCGGAGGGATGCCGGAGGGGTATAGGATTTTACCCCTTCCATCCCTCCTTACCTTTCTCTCTTTCTATCTTGGTGCTGGTCCCTTGCCGTCTCTACCGCCGGCAATAACCGCCACTACCTCAGGTGACCTTCATTCATAAGATGCCTTCTCCCTCTAAGACGTCAGCCTACTAAGTACCGGAGGCTGCCGCCTTCCGTCGACATACCGCCGACGTCCCACCCCTTATATTTACCTAGTAACAGCCGGCCGACTTTCAGAGTCTGCCGCCCACATGCCAGTATTGATTGCCGTCAATCTAGGTATACACCCATATACAGTATATATATCTCTTATGAATTGATCCAAGGCTCACCATGCCGTCAGCCTTCGGCTGCCGGAGCCGCCCCTGCCGGCGATCCGCCGCTGTGCCAGCGGTCGCCACTGTGGTATTATCCATCTCAGTTACTCAGTGTGTCTGCCTTGATGCCTTCCACCCTGCAGGACCGGCCTCCGGTGTTCCGTCGGTCTGCCGGCGCCCTCATGAGACGCTAAGGGACATGTACCCCTTCCCTGGCTGCCGGCAACATGCCGACAGTCAATATGTTGCAGCCAGATAGCCTGGCCACTTCCATATAGGTATTGTTATACCATCCAAAAATAGTTGCTTCGCTTAAAATCTGTTTTTCACTTCGCTCAAAATCCATTTTTTGGGCTCAGGCCATGTCGTCGTGATGGAAGTGTACCAGAGCATTAATGTATCTGTGGATTTCAATAGTGCCGTTCATCTCGAGCTAAATCTTTCCTCTCCGGTCTTTAGACCTAGAGACACTTGATGTTACTGTTATACATCAATCAGCTGATCATGAAATATGTCAGTGCTGCCTGCCCCCTACAGGGAAGAGTCAGGGTAGACTCAAGGAAAAAACCCGAGGATTGTTAGTTCAAGGAACAATCTAGCAAAAAGTTTGTATATTAGTGTTAACATATACAGTACGTAAAGCATAGTCTGTACTAGGATGGTATTAGTTTGGACAGGTTACTGTACCTCCCGGGTCTGTCGATGAAGAGACAGACAGGTTTATATACGTGTAAGAAACCTTAAACAGTAAAATGAACAATCTAGTACAACAAGATCTTACCTGTTTGCCTGGAACAAAAGGAATCTTAATTCTGGTATTTACTTAAATATCAAAAAGAGTCAAGGATGCTCCGACTTATACATATAATGAAATATTTAGGGCGAAAGAGACGCAAATATTCGTTCTATTGTTTATTACAAAAATAAAAATCATGGTTGTAAACAATTACAATGTATGCTGAATAATTCTGCATAAAAGCATAAACAGTAATAACAGGAATAAATAGGGTTTACCTGAAAAGGAAAACATTAGCCACTCTAAAGGAAATATGAAATTTCACTATACATTCTGTTGTTACTAAGAACACTGTGCATATAGGAATGCCTGGCAATTGTGTCAGTTTATTATGCTTAATGTCACCTGTGTAGGGAGAACAGTTTATAGTGTTATCACTTGAACACAAAACTCAACATGATATGTCTTACGAGTCTATCATGTACACCCTTCACTATAAGTCCCGAATAGTGCACTGTTCTTCGCAGTAATCAAGCAGCGGGTTTTATTACACTGCCCGCCGCCACCACATAAAATCTAATTTCTTGTAATTGCTTCGCATAGTGCTTGAAGAAGACCCTCGAGGACTTCCATCCAGTATAAGCACAAAGACTTTCAAACAATATCGTTTGGAAGAAATTCAGAGACAAGGCAACTTTCCTCAGAACATGACCTGCGGGTGTACTGTCTGGATCCGCTCTGCGAATGAAGTAGGTGATTTTCACCCTAATCTGTTTCAAGGGTAACGTTGAACCGGATGTCTATCCCCTGAAAAGCTGACCTCCCTTAAAGTCTGAAGTTCTACGAAGATAGACCTTTAGGCATTCCACTGGGCAGAGGGATGCTTCTTCCTTCAGAGGGCAGATTCTCCAGGGACCCCATTTCTTAGTGGGCAGCTCGTTCTTGGCGAAAACATCGGGTCCGGAAAGAGGTTCAGTTCTCCATTGTCTGTGAACTGAATGTGGCCATCATCCCTCGAGAGGGCCACTATTTCGCTAACTCTGGCTCCCGAGGCTAGTGCAAATAAGAATATCACCTTCTGAGTCAAGTCTTTCAGCGAGCAATCCTCATTGTTCAGGGTTGAGGCTAAATGAAGAACTTTGTCCAAAGACCATGAAATGGGCTTAGGAGGAGCTGCGGGCCAAAGTTTTGCGCAGGCTTTAGGGATCTTGTTTAAGATTTCATTGGAAAAGTCTACCTGCAAGGCGTAAAGTATTGGTCTGGACAGTGCAGATTTACATGTAGTAATCGTATTGGCTGCTATACCTTGTTCATGAAGATGGATGAAGAAGGACAAACAGAAGTCCGTAGAAATCTCCTTAGGTTTCTTCGCCTTGACAAAGGACACACATTTCTTCCAGGAAGACTCATATTGTCTTCTTGTTGACTTTGACTTGTATTCTTCTAGGAAGTTGATACTGTCCCTAGAAATCCCAAACCGTTTCTTGACCGCTTAGGCGAGAAAATCGTGAGATGAAGGTTCTGGGTTTTCACTGATGAAGCTGAGACAGTATATTTCTGCACTTGCTGAGTCAGAACTGGGTCCGGCAACGGGATCAGTTTTAGGCGTAGTTCCGTTACCAGGGGGAACCAAACGCTGTTGGGCCACTTGTGGGCCACTATTGCTGCCGTCCCCCGATAGATCTCAGTTTGTCGAGGACTTTCAGCAGAAGTTTGGTTGGAGGGAATAGGTAGATCTTAGACCATCTGTTCCAATCTATGGACATCGCATCCATTGCTTCCACTAGAGGATCCTTGTACGGGGCTACATACCGGGGTAGCTTCTTGTTGTCGCTCGTTGCGAAGAGGTCTATCTGCAGTCCTGGGACTTTGCGTAAGATGAAGGAGAACAATCTTGCGTCTAGGGACCATTCTGACTCTATCGGTTTGGTCCTGGATAGAGCGTCCGCTGTCACATTGCGGAACCCTTGAAGGTGGACTGCTGACAAGTGCCATCTCTTCTTCTCCGCTAGGCGGAGGATGGCTAGTATCACTTGATTTATGTTAGGCGATCTCGAGCCCTGTCGATTTAAGCATCTCATTATGACTTCGCTGTCTAGAACCAGACAGATGTGGATTGAGCAGCGGAATTTCAGTTTCTTTAGGGAAAGAAAAACTGCCATGGCTTCCAGAAAGTTGATATGGAAGATTTTGAAGAGGGGAGACCAGGTTCCTTGAACTTTCCGATGATGAGAGTGACCTCCCCACCCTTCTTTCGAGGCATCCGTGTGAACGGTGACTGACGGTGGAGGTGGTTGTAAGGGAATCTTGTTCTTTAGGTTCTCGGCCTCCAACCATGGCTTGAGTAGGGATCGCAGACGATTTGGTATCGTTCTTTTTAGATCTCTTCGAGCGTTTGATGCGTATTTTCTCCAGACTCCTGATGCATCTTTTAATTGTGCTCTCAATACTGGATCTGTCACTGAGGCGAACTGAAGAGACCCCAACACTCTCTCCTGTTGTCTTCTTGATATCCTTTGCGGACCGAAGAAGGCTTCTGACAGATCCTGCTATCTCTTTCCTTTTCTTTGATGGAATGGAAAGGCAGTGCGACTGCAAGTTCCAGTGAACGCCCAGCCACTGAAACTTCTGAGCTGGAGACAGTCGGGATTTTTCCAAGTTGATTTTGAATCCCAAGTGTTTCAGGAACTGGATCACTTCCTTGGAGGCTTGCCTGCACTCTTCTTCGGATGCTGCCCACACCAGCCAGTCGTCCAGGTAGGCTACCACCTGGATTCCCTTTAGGCGTAGTTGATGAATGACTGCATTTGCAAGCTTGGTGAATACCCTTGGAGCTATGTTTAGTCCGAAGGGCATGGCTCTGAAGACATACTGTCTTCTTTATAGTTTGAATCCCAGGTAGGGGGAAACTTGACGGCTGATCGGAACGTGCCAGTACGCATCCGTCATGTCTATGGAGACTGTGTATGCCCGTTTGGGTAACAGGGTCCTGATGAGTTGAAGCATCAGCATTTTGAACTTGTAGTTCACTATGAACTTGTTGAGTGGTGACAAGTCCAGAATTACTCTGAGCTTTTCCGAGTCCTTCGTCGGAACACAAAATAGCCTTCCTTGGAATCTGACAGACTTTGCCTTCCGTATAACTCTTTTGCTCAAGAGTTCCTGAACATATTCTTCCAATATGGGGGTTGAGTGTTGGAAGAATTGAGGGAAGGTTGGTAGAGTTGAGCTCCAACTCCACCCTAGTCCGTTCTTGATTAGGCTGTGGGCCCAGGGAAGTAGAAGAGTCTCCCTCCTACCGGTAGCATCTCACTTTGAGTGCTGGAAGGAGGATTTACCTCCTTGGCCACGTCCACCCCTGTTGCCCCTACCTCTGGAGGGGCGTCTGGAGGAACCTCGAAAGGATCCTCGAGACTTCGGCCGAAAGGTCGTAGACTGCTTTTCAAACACTGGGGTGAACACTGGTGACTGAGTCGCCAGTGTTTGGGGCACCAGTTGGAAGGTAGTGGGTGACTGTGCCACCATCTGGGACACCGTGGCCACGGGAAGCTGTTGTTGTTGCTTAGGCCGAGAGGGCACATTAGGTCGTTTTGGTCTATTCTTCGGCTGGGGACCCTCGTCAGCTGAAGATTTCCTTTTGAAGGACAAGCCCCATTTGGAAAGAAGGTTTCTATTTTCAGTGGCAGCTTGTCCACAACCTCTTTGACCACTTCACTTGGGAAGAGGTCTTTTCCCCAGATGTTAGAAGCTATCAGCTTCCTGGGTTCATGTCTCACTGCAGCCGAGGAAAACACGAATTCTCTGCAAGCCCTTCGGGCTTTAATAAAGTTGTACAGATCTTTTGTTACTGTCGCCAGATGGGCTTTGGCGAAGACCATGTACTTGTCCGGGGTATCTGGGATGCTTGCCATTGTCTCCAGGCCAGTCTACAGAGACAAGGAAGCGGCTAAGCATTCTTTCGTCTCCTGTTCCCTACGCAAGAGAAAGTCTGACAGCTTGGGGAGGTCTTCGCCGAACTGTCGTCCGGCAATATCTGCCTCCAGCTTCCCAACTGTGAAGGTGTTGTGTATATCCTTCCAGTCCGCATTGTCTGATGGGAAGGCAAGGGAGAAGGGTCTACACTCCTCCAGTGTAGGGCACGGTTTCCCTGCCTAGACTGCCTTTAAGGCTGCCTTGAGCCCTTTGTCCATAAAGGGAAAGGCACGTTTCGGATCAGCAATGAAGGACGGGTGCTTCATGCTGAAAGCCGGCACCTTAGAGCTAGTAAAGGCCCTCTCTTTTAAGGTGGTGATATATAAGGCCTGAGCCTTAGAGAGTTCAAGGACAATAGTTTCCTTCGGCTCTGTTTCCTCTCTGAACGCAGGTTCCGTCCTGAGACGGACATAGCAATCTGGGTAGGCCCCTTTGCTGGGCCAGAACTCAACTTCCTCTGCTGGGACAGTGCCCAGTTTTTCTGAGAGGAAGATCTTCCTGCCCGACATGGGCATGTGCTCTGCGTACCTCCAGGGGTTAACGTCAGAGAAGGCGGGGAGATCTTTAACGTTTAGCTTCTTCGGGGCCAAACTAGCTGATACATCTCAGTCCGAGGAGAGGCCTCCTTCTCGGACAATTTCTTTTGAATGTCCTGCACCATGGACAGCAACGAGTGCAACGTACTCGTGATCAAATCTAGTTGAGGTGCAGTGGAGGAGGTCGAAGGCACCGGCTCATTCACTGTGGCCGATGATACCGAAATCGTTTCGGCTTTCTCAGTTTCCGTCTCAGGTGGAACGTCATCCGCCTGATCCAATTCCTCCACTAGGAGATTGTTTTCGGTCTCCTCTGAGACAACTGACATGTTGTCCTCTAGTTGGATGCTCTCTAAGGCATTCAAAACTTTAGATTTTACCAGAATCTGAACCAGGGGAATCTCAGGTTGAGCCTGGGGAATAGCTGCATCCGAAGATGCCCTAGGGAAAAGACAAGCCCTCATCTTTTCATTAGGAAGGCATGGGCCAGAAGTCTTCTTCTGGAAACCCCTAACCCATTTCACAGCATTTCCCTTGGTGCGTCCCTTGACTCAGTGGACTTTTGGTCATCAAAAGCCTCTCTTATCAGTTTTTCACAAACGGTACATACCTGTGGGTCCCAATACTTGAGAGCCCCCTTGGTGACTGCGCAGCAAGCATGGACCCTGCACATGTCGTGGCCGCAAAAGTTCCTACTGCGGACCCTGCAAAAACTATTCCCACACTCGGGATGCTCCTCCTGTAAAGAAAGGAAAAGTCTATAAGTATTCGGTGAAATTCACAAATTTCAACATACATATATTTTATATTAGCTTGGATAGGGTAAGCTATAAATAGGAAAGACACCTACATGTGTTTCCTGTCCAGCCAATTGCTATGACCTCCTCCGATATTGAAAGTAGAATTCTTAAGAATTTTCAGAGGAAGGTGATATCCTATGATATAAAGTGTCTCTTAACACAATCTTCCAGTTTCAATATTGGGGATTATGGACAATAATGCATCATAACCATTAAAGGAAGAGAGAATCACTCTCTAATATGTGATGGTCTCACAATAGGCTGCCCATGAAGCACCTTGTAGGTTGGAAAAACTTTGGGCTACAGCACTGACTGTTTGGTAACAAGTTGCCAGTCCTGTCAGGCCTGCCGGCACCTCCCGGGCCTGCCAGCGTCTGCCGGGCAAGCCGGCACACGCCGGCCTACTCTGGGCTATTGAAGGCAATTATTGTCTTCATAAAATTGTGTGATAGGCCGCCGGCAACGGCTCTGCTGCCTGCCGGCGGTCTCTGCCAACGGCGGCGGCTCTGCCAGCCGGCAGTGGATCTGCCGGCTGGCGGCGGCTATCTGCCTTCCGGCGGCGGCTCTGCCGGCCGGCAGCCGAGGATTCTTCCGTCAAGGGGACCCAGCGGCAGTCGGCGGCAGATGACCAGGTATGGCTGGCCGGCTACCGGCCGGCAACTCAGCAGCCGGCAGTCGGTCCCCGAATGTCCAATGTCTTTGGGTTGTCGGTCAACTATGTTCCCAACAAGCGGCGGCAGGGCAACTGCCGGCCAACAGACAATGGACATGGCCCAGTATGAAAGTACAAGAGAAAGAGAGGATGGAGGAAGGCAAGGGCTCAGCCTTGCCGGCCTGCATCCAGAATGAGGGTTCAAGTGGAAGGGGGAATTAAATTCGGGCTTCCACCCAACCATATCCCAGTCATAAGGGCTATGGAAGGCAGTTCAAGGGAAGACTGAAGAACACTCTAAAGAATATGAGGGTACCCGCCGGCAGCCGGCCGGCGGCAGACGGGGAACCTCAGGCCAGTCCTATAAGAACACTAGGGTCAATGTAGAACGACGGCCAGGAGAGTGTTGGATCATTTAACACGAAAGAGATAGCGGGGAGGGGGTAAGTGTCCTATAGGCAAGGTAATGCCCGAAGGCACTACCTAACTTAAAGGATTCTGGTCTCATGAAGTAACCTCAGGTAGGAGAAATCATTTCCCCAGGTTGGGTTAGTCATTGGAGAGGATGTTAGTAGGACACCATCTCACAGGAGAGTAGAATCTCGTACTAGAGACCTTAGGCAGTGAAGAAATCCTTTCTTCGGACTAGGGTCTACCAGCACAGGACTGTCTGCTAGGCCAGGGAAGGGGGAATTGTCATACAAAACCCCCCAAGTATGGCCTAGGGAGGTCTAGCCTCCTGAAAGAGCAGCTTAACCTGACATGGGAAATCATTTCACCAAGACAGGGAGATGCCTAACACAGACTGATACTCTGATGTCCCGTCCTAAACTCAAAACCGACTCAGTGGTTAAGAGAAAGAAAACGGAACGTCTCAGTAAAACTTTGCCAGAACTCTGTTCACAGCAAACAAAACTGAGAATAGCCTAGGCTAATCGGAGGGAAAGGGGATTGCTCTTAAATCTCCTAGGATATTGGTATCAACTTAAAAGGTATAGGAGATGTCAGTCTCCCCTTAAAAGGCAATACAAGAGCAATGGGGACATGTATGAAAGTATACTAAAGCCTCTAGGCTAGTAGCCTAGGAGCATTGAGAATCGTTCACCGAAACTCTCTGTATACTATCTTGGAAGAGGAAAGCATAATTAAGCAATATCATAAATGTGTAAAATATTGCCTGTGCTTCAATAAAACTTTACCAGGTTATATCATGCATGAAGTGTGTAGGTGCCTAGGCTAGGAAGCCTAGCACTCGTGAGGCTCGATCATAAATACCCAAATCCACGACAACAATGACATAATATAAGAATCCCTTGCTAAATATCTAAATAGCTAAAGTTATTAAAGCGTAAAAATGCCGGGAAAGGGTCGTTCTGGCTACCTAAATGAACAGAAAGAACGACCACGTCCATGACGTCATCCGGCTGGCAACAGCTCTTGTTACGTTAATTACGATCTCAATCGAAAAGCAAAACTGGCAAGAGCTCACATTTACACAAGATAAAGATCTTACTTAACTTTCCAGAAGCTGATGAGGCTGGGGAAGACATCATAGCGTCAAAAATACTCCAAAATAGCACAAGAGAACAGGGAAAACATCGGTCAAGCGAGCTACGATAAAAAGAATGATGGTGGCGCCTCGGGGTGGCGGATTGGTGCACTATTTGCAGAGCAGTAGGGAGTGTCGAGAGCGATGTCTCTGTAACGACTCTCCTTATTCTTGCCTCTCTTTCCCCTCGAAGTGAAAGCTCTATTGGGGGCGTAGATAGCCATGAGACGTGTCAAGAATACGTCCTCTGATATTACGCGATATCTCTTCGTAAAATTTTAAGGGATATTCGCTCCAGGAGTTAGAATCCTGGATACCTTTGGTAAATTCTCTGGGATATATCACTGTAGGTCAAATATACCTAGGAAGCTACCTTCGAAGGAACTTCCATCAGGACGACATGGCCTGAGCCCAAAAAAAAAGCTTTAGATTAATCAACAGACCTAGAGAGAGAATCTGCAAGGACATTTTCCTTGCCTGCTATATGGTGAACATTTATTTTGAATGGTTGCAAAAATAAAGCCCATCTTAAAATTCTCTTATTGTTCTGCTGACATTTATTAATAAAGGTTAATGGGTTATTATCAGTATATATGTCTATTTCAAAATTACCGTTAAACAAGTATATCTCAAGGTGCATTAAACTCAAAATTAAACTTAAAGCTTCTTTTTCAACAATACTGTAATTTAACTGGTGGCTATCATATTTCTTTGAAAAGTAAGATACAGGGTGTAAAATACCATCATGTTCCTATAATAATACACTACCAGCTCCTACTTCACTGGAGTCTACCTGTAACTTGAATGGTAGATTAAAGTCTGGGAATTTCAGCACTGGCTTAGACATTAACATGAGCTTAAGTTTATTAAAAGCTTCGTCACATTCCTTTGACCAAACAAACTTCACATCCTTTTTCAGCAACTCTGTTAATGGGTAGGCTATATCTGAAAAGTTCTTACAAAATTTTCTGTAATACCCCACTGTTCCCAAAAATTTCATCACTCCACGTTTAGATGTAAGGAGGGTCAAATTCTTTATGACCTCAATATGACAATTGATTGGTTTCCGGTGAGAGTGGGGCTGAGACAGGGATGTGTGATGTCGCCGTGGTTGTTTAACTTGTATGTTGATGGAGTGGTGAGAGAGGTGAATGCTCGAGTGCTTGGACGAGGATTAAAACTGGTAGGCGAAAATGACCATGAATGGGAGGTAAATCAGTTGTTGTTTGCGGATGATACTGTACTGGTAGCAGACACAGAAGAGAAGCTTGACCGACTAGTGACAGAATTTGGAAAGGTGTGTGAGAGAAGGAAGTTGAGATTTAATGTGGGTAAGAGTAAGGTTATGAGATGTACGAGAAGGGAAGGTGGTGCAAGGTTGAATGTCATGTTGAATGGAGAGTTACTTGAGGAGGTGGATCAGTTTAAGTACTTGGGGTCTATTGTTGCAGCAAATGGTGGAGTGGAAGCAGATGTGCGTCAGAGAGTGAATGAAGGTTGCAAAGTGTTGGGGGCAGTTAAGGGAGTAGTAAAAAATAGAGGGTTGGGCATGAATGTAAAGAGAGTTCTATATGAGAAAGTGATTGTACCAACTGTGATGTATGGATCGGAGTTGTGGGGAATGAAAGTGATGGAGAGACAGAAATTGAATGTGTTTGAGATGAAGTGTCTGAGGAGTATGGCTGGTGTATCTCGAGTAGATAGGGTTAGGAACGAAGTGGTGAGGGAGAGAACGGGTGTAAGAAATGAGTTAGCGGCTAGAGTGGATATGAATGTGTTGAGGTGGTTTGGCCATGTTGAGAGAATGGAAAATGGTTGTCTGCTAAAGAAGGTGATGAATGCAAGAGTTGATGGGAGAAGTACAAGAGGAAGGCCAAGGTTTGGGTAGATGGATGGTGTGAAGAAAGCTCTGGGTGATAGGAGGATAGATGTGAGAGAGGCAAGAGAGCGTGCTAGAAATAGGAATAAATGGCGAGCAATTGTGACGCAGTTCCGGTAGGCCCTGCTGCTTCCTTCGGTGCCTTAGATGACCGCGGAGGTAGCAGCAGTAGGGGAGTCAGCATTATGAAGCTTCATCTGTGGTGGAAATGTGGGAGGTTGGGCTGTGGCACCCTAGCAGTACCAGCTGAACTCGGTTGAGTCCCTGATTAGGCTCAAGGAACATAGAGAGTAGAGGTCCCCTTTTTGTTTTGTTTCATTGTTGGTGTCGGCTACCCCCCAAAATTGGGGGAAGTGCCTTGGTATATGGATGGATGGATGACAATCAATAGGTTTCACTTGGCCACTTCCTATTTCATGTCCTAAATATTGAACAGTAGTTTTTCCAAATTCACATTTGGCAGGTTTATCGTAACATTGAATTCTAATAACCTCTTAAAAACATCATATACGTTTTAGATGTGATCTTCCCAGGTTTCTCCAACTATGATAATGTCATCCAAATAAACAGATTTTGAGCGAAGCGAAAAATCTATTTTTGGGTGAGATGGCCATGTCGTCCTGATAGAAGGTTCCTTCAGTAGCTTTCTTTGGATATATATAACTGCTAAAATATTCCCAGAGAATTAAACTAAAGGTTTTCACAGAATTCTAACTTCTGAAGCGAGTATTCTAAGGGTTAACCTTATAGAATGTCGTATATCAACAGGGGATTCATGCATTAACACGTTACATGGCCATCTGCACCCCACCTAGCGTTTACGCTTCAAGGGGAAGATGTGGCGAGTGAATGTGGGAGGTAACTGGGGGGCCGTTCCAAAGATACTCTCCCTTCGTCACTGTTACGATACTCGCAGCTGCGTGACATCACGTCCGTCTTCACCATTCCGTTCTAGCCATATCCGGCCTCCGCGATACAATACAGCAGGGAGGGTCCTAGAAGGCTGAACTGGAACAGTTGGGCGGGTCCATCAAGACGACATGGCCATCTCACCCAAAAATAGATTTTTCGCTTCGCTCAAAATCAGTTTTTTGGGCTCAAGCCATGTCGTCCTGATGGAAGTGTACCAGAGAATTAATGTAATGTGGGTTTGTTTCCAATTTAAGTGCCTGGAACTCCGAATAAACGTTCCGTGGTCTGTTGACCAAGAGACCGTGACATCTCCGTGTAATGTCACTACCAGAGGCATTACAATGACCCGACGTCCCGCCCCCCTGGCGGGGAAAGTCCTAGTAGGACAAGATGAACATCTCGAAGTAATCTGACGAAGAAAGACTCACCTGGATAAGAAATCATGTCGGTCTCCAGACAGAACAGAAGGGTAAGTATTTGTGTAGGAACAAATTTATACCATTAGGTGAGTACATAAGAGATAGTAGGTACACTAATCATAATAACTTTAGAAAAGGTTCAGTAAAACACGAACAGCAATATATTTTCATATAATAATAGGAGCGAAGGAGACGCATGTTGTAAATAAAATAAATATTTTATTTGAAATTTGCAAGGAAATATGAAAATTTTTGTACAATAATAAAATACAATAATAGACATAGATATGGTAAAGGCAGGTGGTGCAGAATCTGAAAAAGAAACAATCATTTCTGTAATCACTAGTTCCTGAGGAACGTCAGTATTTTAAATCAAGATACACTTTATGTCCGAGAACATGTGGCACATGTGTACGAATTTATGTCGTTTCACCTTGGTAAAGGACAGTCCATTAGTGACACTAAGTGTCCACTGAAATCACTATGTAACGCACTAGGGTCAACACAGGCACCCGTTTGAGTTAAAGTCCCGAGAAAACTCACTGTCCTACGCAGCACTAAATACCAGGTTTCATCACACTACCTGCTGCCACCAACAATCTTTTCACTTCTCGCACCTGCTTCGAATAGTGTTTGAAAAACACTCTGGGGGACCTCCAGCCTGTGAAGGATCGGAGGCTTTCGAAGTCCATTCCTTGGAAGAAATTTAGGGAAAAAGCGACTTTCCTGGGATCATGACCTACGGGTGTACTGTCAGGATCCGCCCTGCGAATAAAGGAGGTGATTTTCGCTCTAAGTTGTTTTAGTGACAGGTCACTGCCCAACATTTCTCCTTTGTAAAGCTGTCCTCCACCAAAGTCTCAAGTTCTTCGAAGATAGACCTTAAGACTCTCCACTGGGCATAGAGAGACATCTTCCTTCAGGATGCAGATTCTCCAAGGGCCCCATCTTTTGGTAGGAAGTTCATTTTTAGCGAGAAACGTGGGGTCAGGGAAGAGGGTAAGTTCCCCCATGTCGGCGAACTATATCTGGCCCTTTTTTCTTGATAATGCCACTATTTCACTGACTCAGGCTCCCGAGGCGAGAGCAAAAAGGGAGATCACTTTCTGAGTCAAGTCTTTCAGAGGGCAAGAGTCGTCCAAGTTAGAGGCAAAATGGAGCACCTTATCCAGGGACCAGGAGATGGGTCTCGGTGGAGGTGCTGGACGGAGTCTAGCACACGCCTTCGGAAGTTTATTGAAGATTTTGCTGGATAAATCTATTTGGAAGGCGTACAGAAGTGGTCTAGTCAAGGCCGATTCGCAGGTGGAAATCGTATTGGCTGCTAAGCCTTGTCCATGAAGGTGAATAAAGAAGGACATGCAAAAATCTATGGAGATTTCCGTAGGGTTTTTTGCCTTGACGAAGGATACCCACCTCTTCCAGGATGACTCATATTGCCTTCTGGTAGACTGTTTTGTATTCCTCTAGGAAGTCTAAACTTTTCTTCGAGATCCCAAACCTTTTCTTCACGGCTAGGGAGAGAAAATCGTGAGATGAAGGTCCTTGACTTTCTTTGATGAAGCGAAGACAGTCGACTTCTGCACCTGTTGGGAGAGAACTGGGCCCGGTAGTGGGATCAGCTTGGGCTGTAGCTCCAGGACTAGGGGGAACCAGTTGCTCCGGGGCCACTTGGGAGCCACTAGGGCTGCTGTCCCTTTAAAGGTTCTCAGTTTGGAGAGGACTTTCAGCAGAAGGTTGGGTGGAGGGAACAGGTAAATCTTGGACCATCTGTTCCAGTCCAGGGACATGGCGTCCACTGCTTCCGCTTTGGGGTCCTCGTAAGGGGCTACATATCGAGGAAGTTACTTGTTGTCGCTCATCGTGAAGAGGTCGATCTGTAGTTCCGGGACTTGACAAGAGATGAAGGAGAATGATCTTGCGTCTAGGGACCATTCCGACTCTATGGGGTTTGTCCACGATAGAGCGTCCTCCGTCACATTGCGGAATCCTTGTAGGTGAACTGCAGATAGGTGCCACTTCTTCCTGTCCGCTAGGCAGAAGATGGGTAGTAACACCTGATTTAGGTGGGGCGATCTTAAGCCCTGACGATTGAGACATCTGACTACCACCGAGCTATCCAGAGTTAGACGGATGTGTATCGAAGGACGTGGGGATAATTTCTTCAGGGTGAGAAGAACCGCCATGGCCCCCAAGATGTTGATGTGAAACGTCTTGAATAGGGGAAACCATGTTCCTTGAACTTGTCGCTGGTGGGAGTGGCTCCCCCATCCCTCCAGGGAGGCGTCCGTGTGGATGTTGAGCGACGGAGGTGGAGTTTGGAGAGGGATGGATCTCTTCAAAGTCCTTGCTTCTGACCACGGGCTGAGCAGGGAGCGAAGCCTGTTTGGTAGGGGTCTCTTGAGGTCTCTTCGAGCGACGGATGCGTTTCGTCTCCATACTCCTGATGCATCCTTTAGCTGTGCTCGAAGTACTGGGTTTGTCACTGAGGCGAACTGTAGTTAGCCGAGAGCTTGCTCTTGCTATCGTCTTGAGATCCGTTTGGATTTGAGAAGTCTCCTGACAGACCCTGCTATTTCTTTCCTTTTCTTTAATGGGATGGAAAGGCGGTGTGACTGAAGGTCCCAATGGATTCCTAACCATTGGAACTTCTGAACTGGAGCGAGGCGAGACTTCTTGGTGTTTATCTTGAAACCCAGATGTTCCAGGAATTGGGTTACTTTGCTGCAAGCTGTCAAACACCTTTCTGGTGAAGTCGACCAGACTAGCCAGTCGTCGAGGTAGGCCATCACTTGGATGCCCTGAAGGTGTAGCTGGTGGACGATCGTGTCTGCTAGCTTGGTGAAGATTCTTGGAGCCACGTTGACCCCGAAGGGCATGGCTCTGAAGGCGTAGCTTCTTCGATTGAGCCGGAATCCTAGGTAGGAGGAAGCATGGTGGTTCATTGGGATGTGCCAGTAGGCATCCGCCAGGTCTATTGAGACCGTGTAGGCCTTGCGAGGCAGTAGGGCTCTTATTTGTTGAAGAGTCAGCATCTTGAATTTGTAGTTCACAATGAACTTGTTGAAGGGGGACAAGTCCAGAATGATTCTGAGTTTGTCTGAGTCCTTCTTGGGAACACAAAAGAGTCTTCCCTGGAACCTAGTTGACTTTACCCTCTTGATCACCTTCTTGTTCAAGAGTTCTAGGATATATTCTTCCAGGAGGGGGGTTGATGGCTGGAAGAATTGGTGGAAGGTTGGAAGTGGTTACGTCCAGCTCCAACCCAGTCCGTTCTTGATGATGCTGTGTGCCCAAGGATCGAAGGTCCAGCGATCCTGAAAGTGGTGGAATCTTCCTCCCACCGGAAGCACTTCATTGCTTCTGGTTTCCCGAGGACTTGCCACCTCAGCCGCTAGCTCCCCTCCCTCCCCTGCCCCTGGAGGGGCGGCGCGAGGAGTCTCTGCCTGAGCCTCTACCTCTCGGACGAAAGGTAGTTGACTGACGCTCGTAGGCAGGGGTAAAGGCCGGTGATTGTGACACCACTGGTTGGGGGACCAACTAAAAGGTCTGTTGCGGTTGAGAGACCACTTGGGGAGTAGCGGGAGCCGGAAACTGGCGTTTTTGCTGACGCTGCTGGGGTCTTGGTTTGGAGGATTTGGAAGATTTCCTCTTAGGCTGAGGGCCTTTGTCCTGGGAGGATTTCCTCTTTCTCGACATGCCCCATTTGTTGAGAAGGTTCCTATTCTCGGAGGCGGCCTTGTCGACGATCTCTTTCACCAAGTCAGAGGGAAAGAGATGTTTACCCCAGATGTTGGAGGAGATAAGTTTCCGGGGTTCATGTTTCACTTCCGCGTTGGCAAACATGAACTCTCTGCAGGTTCTTCGGGACCTGATGAAGCTGTACAGGTCCTTCATCACGGTCACTAGGTGGGTTTTTGCCAGAACCATATAGAGGTCCAGGACCCTAACGTCCCCAGCCATGACCTCGAGCTGAATCTGGAGAGACAGGGAGGCAGCCAGTCTCTTGTTCCCGACGAAGAAGGTGGTCGTTCAATTTCGGGAGGTCCTCGTTAAACTGACGTCCGGCTACGTCAGGGTCCAGCTTCCCAACCGTGAAGGTGTACTGGATATCTTTCCAGAACTTGTCGTCGGGGGGAAGGGTGAGGGAGAGTGGCCTACACTCCTCCAGGGTAGGACAGGGTTTTCCTTCTTCCACTGCCTTCATGACTGCATGGAAGGCTTTTTCCACGAAGGGCAAGGATGCAGAAGAGGGAGCAAGAAAGGACGGGTGCTTTTTGCTTAGAGCCGGCATTTTCGAATTGGTGAAGCCGCGGCTCTTCGGGCAGTCTGCCAGTAAAGCTTGGGCCTTAGAGTGATCAAACACGATCACCTCCTTAGGCTCAGTCTCCTCCTTGGAGGCCGGTTCGGTCTTAAGTCGGACGTAACAGTCCGGGTAAGCTTCGAAGTTTGGGAAGAATTCCACTTCTTCCAGGAGGATAGACCCAAGCTTGTCGTTTATGAAAATCTTGCCAGTAGTGATTGGCATATGCTCGGCGCATCTCCAAGGGTTAGACTCCGAGCAAGAAGGAAGATCCTTAACCGAGATCTTCTTCGGTTGCCTCAATTCCAAGAAACGACTTGTAATCTGGGCGGAATGCTTACTAAGCTTCTCGTCCATTAAAGCCACCAATACCCGGATGGCATCTTCGGTGGCAGGCAGCACGGGCTGTGGTGCAGCAGAGGTAGAGGGGACTGGCTCCTCGGTCACTACAGGAGCTGCCGGAGGTGGAGGGGTGGCCTCGCCCTCCGAATCAGGGTATTCCACCTGATCCTCTTCATCCTCCAGATCCTCGCCCATGAGGGTCCTTTCGGTGTCGTCGGACACATCCGACATCTTCTCCACCTCGTCTAGACTACACTTGCTAAGCGTAGTCTCGATGTCCGGTTCAACGTTCACTTGAACCAGTGGGATCTGAGCCTGGGGGATCACAGAGTCTGCCGACGCTTTCGGAAAAAGGATGGCCCTCATCTTCTCGTTGGGGAGATACGGTCCGGCAGCGTTTTTCTGGAAACTGCGCACCCACCTGCGCAGTTTCTCTCGAGTATTGTCCCTGGCTTCTAAGGACGGGGGGGTTATCAAATCCCTCGTCGAGGAGGTTTTTGCAGACTGGGCAGGAGACTGGGTCCCAGTATTTGAAATTGCCCTTCTTTGCAGTACAAGGGGCATGCGTCCGACATGCACCATGTCCGTAAAAGTCCGGGCGGCGGACCGAGCAGAAGGGGCTTTCGCATTTCACATACTCCTCCTTTCCAGAAGAAGGCGAAGCAGAAGGCTGAGACATCTTGAAGGATGCACACAAATTATAGCGATAACTGGGAACAAAACAATCATCGTTATGGCTACTAAGAGAGGAACTGGTGAAAGCGGACGTGACGTCACGCAGCTGCGAGTATCGTAACAGTGACGAAGGGAGAGTATCTTTGGAACGGCACACCAGTTACCTCCCACATTCACTCGCCACATCTTCCCATCGAAGCGTAAACGCTAGGTGGGGTGCAGATGGCCATGTGACGTGTTAATGCATGCGTCCCCTGTTGATATACGATATTCTATAAGGTTAACCCTTAGAATACTCGCTCCAGAAGTTAGAATTCTGTGAAAACCTTGAGTTTAATTCTCTGGGAATATCTTAGTAGTTATATATATCCAAAGGAAGCTACTGAAGGAACCTTCCATCAGGACGACATGGCTTGAGCCCAAAATACAAATACACCTTCGAGATCCTTTAAGATATAATTCATTTGACGTTGGAATGTCAGAGGTGCATTACATAAACCAAATGACGTTACCTTAATTTGATAGTATCCTTTCAATAAATCAATTTTACTTAAAAAAGGAAACTTTGCTACATTATCAATTATATCTTCTACTCTGGGCATAGGATATGAATCTTTTATAGTTACATTATTTACCTTTCGATAGTCTTTACACATTCTTGCACTTCCGTCAGGTTTGTCGACGAGAATACAAGGGCTATCCCATTCACTATGGCTTTCTTCTGCTAGTCCGTGTTTCAGCAAATAAGCAACTTCGGTCTTTAACTGTTGTTGTTGCCTCGGTGACATTTTGTATGGACGCTGACTTATTGGAGTCACCTCTCTCAACCTGATTTTATGCTGTACTCCTTTTATCGATTTTGGATGGTCTGAAAACAGATCTGAAAAGTTTTGAATTAGCACATCAAAATCATGCTGCTGTTCATCAGGTAAAAGAATACATAATTTTCTAAATTTTTCATCATCACTCAAATACTCAGTATCTTTTATATTAACTTCAAATTCTCCTTCAACATCTTTTTCATCATCCTCTTTTGCAATTGACAACACTCCACTGGATTCATTATACCTTTTTAACTTGTTAATATGGAAAGTTTTAACTTTCCTTCGTCCTGTAGGAAATTGAATTTGATAATTAACATCACTTACTTTCTCCTTCATCGTGCAAGGTCCTATATACTTCTGGTTAAAAACCTTACCAGCTGTAAGGAGATACACTAGAACCTTATCTCTTATGTCGAGTTCACGTTTTGCAGCCTTTTTGTCATAGTTTCTTTTCATCTCTTCTTGTACTACTTTGAGATTTTCATGTGCTACTTTCCATATTTTCTTATTTTTTCCTTCATTTCTTGTAAAGTGATAGAATCCTTCTCATCTGAAATCAACTTATTCTTTATCACCTTGTAAGGACAGAGAGACAAGCGTCACCAACATCAACTGATAGTTATTTAAACATGCGTGGGAATATAATATAGGGTGCGGACGGAAAGGTAACATGGCGTAGGCGCCAATTCAGCTTGAACTTCCCGCCAAAATATATGTGTTTTCTCACATGATCAAATACACGAATTGCAAGTAAACAGAAACATGTAATGAAATAATACATATGTAAAATTGTAGCTCTGAGGGAGCGGAATACATATATATTGGAAGCCACGGTGTGGCGAAAGGAGAATTTAAATAAATAGACAATTTGTTGAATTTCTGGACGACGGAGGGAGCGGTGTCCTTACAAGTACTCCCCCCCCCCCTCCCAAGACATCGGGCGGCGTAGAGGGCTGATAATTAATCTTCGTATCTTTTCGGGCGTCGGAGGGTTCCTCTTGTTTTTGAACGGAGGGGCGCGTTGGCGGTCAGCGTAAGGATCTCTTCCTCTCGTCGTCGTTTGTTGATTTTTCTTTCATTGGGCGCCTTGTTTTGAGGTGGCACTCTGGATCTGTCAGGTCCAGCAGAGGCAGTGTCGCTCCCTTCGAGAAACGCTGGTTTCACGCGGTCTATTGAGATCCAGTCTTCTTGGCCATGCACGTCGAGAGGGAGAGCTTTCGTCGTCTTCTTAATTACTCGGTAGGAGCCTCAAGGATTAAAACTGGTAGACGAGAATGATCATGAATGGGAGGTAAATTAGTTGTTGTTTGCGGATGATATTGTACTGGTAGCAGACACAGAAGAGAAGCTTGACCGACTAGTGACAGAATTTGGAAGGGTGTGTGAGAGAAGGAAGTTGAGAGTTAATGTGGGTAAGAGTAAGGTTATGAGATGTACGAGAAGGGAAGGTGGTGCAAGGTTGAATGTCATGTTGAATGGAGAGTTACTTGAGGAGATGGATCAGTTTAAGTACTTGGGGTCTGTTGTTGTAGCAAATGGTGGAGTGGAAGCAGATGTACGTCAGAGAGTGAATGAAGGATGCAAAGTGTTGGGGGCAGTTAAGGGAGTAGTAAAAAATAGAGGGTTGGGCATGAATGTAAAGAGAGTTCTATATGAGAAAGTGATTGTACCAACTGTGATGTATGGATCGGAGTTGTGGGGAATGAAAGTGATGGAGAGACAGAAATTGAATGTGTTTGAGATGAAGTGTCTAAGGAGTATGGCTGGTGTATCTCGAGTAGATAGGGTTAGGAACGAAGTGGTGAGGGTGAGAACGGGTGTAAGAAATGAGTTAGCGGCTAGAGTGGATATGAATGTGTTGAGGTGGTTTGGCCATGTTGAGAGAATGGAAAATGGTTGTCTGCTAAAGAAGGTGATGATTGCAAGAGTTGATGGGAGAAGTACAAGAGGAAGGCCAAGGTTTGGGTGGATGGGTGGTGTGAAGAAAGCTCTGGGTGATAGGAGGATAGATGTGAGAGAGGCAAGGGAGCGTGCTAGAAATAGGAATGAATGGCGAGCGATTGTGACGCAGTTCCGGTAGGCCCTGCTGCTTCTTTCGGTGCCTTAGATTACCGTGGAGGTAGCAGCAGTAGGGGATTCAGCATTATGAAGCTTAATCAGTGGTGGATAATGTGGGAGGTTGGGCTGTGGCACCCTAGCAGTACCAGCTTAACTCGGCTGAGTCCCTGGTTAGGCTGGAGGAACGTAGAGAGTAGAGGTCCCCCTTTTTGTTTTGTTTCTTTGTTGATGTCGGCTACCCCCCAAAATTGGGGGAAGTGCCTTGGTATATGGATAGAGGAGCCTCGATAAGGTCTGGTTAGTGGTTGTCGATGGGCGTCGACACGGACGAAAACGTACCCGCAGTCATCCAGGTTCCTTGGCTTGAAATGCTTAGTTCTGTCCTGGTAAGTTTTGAGACATGGCCTGAATTTCCTGGCGATGTCCCTAAGATGATCCAGCTGCGTGTCGTTGGTTGATGTGGGAAAGAATTCGCCAGGAACTGCGAGCGCCTCCCCGTAAACCTTTTCGGCGGGCGAAGGCTCGCCATCTGTGCGAGGGGCGGTGCGAAGGCCGAGAAGTACCCAATGAACTCGTAATTTCCAGTCCCCGTCGGTGCAGCTCACCATCAGGGACGCCTTGAGGGCGCGATGATTTCGTTAAAAGTCCCGAGAAAACTCACTGTCCTACGCAGCACTAAATACCAGGTTTCATCACACTACCTGCTGCCACCAACAATCTTTTCACTTCTCGCACCTGCTTCGAATAGTGTTTGAAAAACACTCTGGGGGACCTCCAGCCTGTGAAGGATCGGAGGCTTTCGAAGTCCATTCCTTGGAAGAAATTTAGGGAAAAGGCGACTTTCCTGGGATCATGACCTACGGGTGTACTGTCAGGATCCGCCCTGCGAATAAAGGAGGTGATTTTCGCTCTAAGTTGTTTTAGTGACAGGTCACTGCCCAACATTTCTCCTTTGTAAAGCTGTCCTCCACCAAAGTCTCAAGTTCTTCGAAGATAGACCTTAAGACTCTCCACTGGGCATAGAGAGACATCTTCCTTCAGGATGCAGATTCTCCAAGGGCCCCATCTTTTGGTAGGAAGTTCATTTTTAGCGAGAAACGTGGGGTCAGGGAAGAGGGTAAGTTCCCCCATGTCGGCGAACTATATCTGGCCCTTTTTTCTTGATAATGCCACTATTTCACTGACTCAGGCTCCCGAGGCGAGAGCAAAAAGGGAGATCACTTTCTGAGTCAAGTCTTTCAGAGGGCAAGAGTCGTCCAAGTTAGAGGCAAAATGGAGCACCTTATCCAGGGACCAGGAGATGGGTCTCGGTGGAGGTGCTGGACGGAGTCTAGCACACGCCTTCGGAAGTTTATTGAAGATTTTGCTGGATAAATCTATTTGGAAGGCGTACAGAAGTGGTCTAGTCAAGGCCGATTCGCAGGTGGAAATCGTATTGGCTGCTAAGCCTTGTCCATGAAGGTGAATAAAGAAGGACATGCAAAAATCTATGGAGATTTCCGTAGGGTTTTTTGCCTTGACGAAGGATACCCACCTCTTCCAGGATGACTCATATTGCCTTCTGGTAGACTGTTTTGTATTCCTCTAGGAAGTCTAAACTTTTCTTCGAGATCCCAAACCTTTTCTTCACGGCTAGGGAGAGAAAATCGTGAGATGAAGGTCCTTGACTTTCTTTGATGAAGCGAAGACAGTCGACTTCTGCACCTGTTGGGAGAGAACTGGGCCCGGTAGTGGGATCAGCTTGGGCTGTAGCTCCAGGACTAGGGGGAACCAGTTGCTCCGGGGCCACTTGGGAGCCACTAGGGCTGCTGTCCCTTTAAAGGTTCTCAGTTTGGAGAGGACTTTCAGCAGAAGGTTGGGTGGAGGGAACAGGTAAATCTTGGACCATCTGTTCCAGTCCAGGGACATGGCGTCCACTGCTTCCGCTTTGGGGTCCTCGTAAGGGGCTACATATCGAGGAAGTTACTTGTTGTCGCTCATCGTGAAGAGGTCGATCTGTAGTTCCGGGACTTGACAAGAGATGAAGGAGAATGATCTTGCGTCTAGGGACCATTCCGACTCTATGGGGTTTGTCCACGATAGAGCGTCCTCCGTCACATTGCGGAATCCTTGTAGGTGAACTGCAGATAGGTGCCACTTCTTCCTGTCCGCTAGGCAGAAGATGGGTAGTAACACCTGATTTAGGTGGGGCGATCTTAAGCCCTGACGATTGAGACATCTGACTACCACCGAGCTATCCAGAGTTAGACGGATGTGTATCGAAGGACGTGGGGATAATTTCTTCAGGGTGAGAAGAACCGCCATGGCCCCCAAGATGTTGATGTGAAACGTCTTGAATAGGGGAAACCATGTTCCTTGAACTTGTCGCTGGTGGGAGTGGCTCCCCCATCCCTCCAGGGAGGCGTCCGTGTGGATGTTGAGCGACGGAGGTGGAGTTTGGAGAGGGATGGATCTCTTCAAAGTCCTTGCTTCTGACCACGGGCTGAGCAGGGAGCGAAGCCTGTTTGGTAGGGGTCTCTTGAGGTCTCTTCGAGCGACGGATGCGTTTCGTCTCCATACTCCTGATGCATCCTTTAGCTGTGCTCGAAGTACTGGGTTTGTCACTGAGGCGAACTGTAGTTAGCCGAGAGCTTGCTCTTGCTATCGTCTTGAGATCCGTTTGGATTTGAGAAGTCTCCTGACAGACCCTGCTATTTCTTTCCTTTTCTTTAATGGGATGGAAAGGCGGTGTGACTGAAGGTCCCAATGGATTCCTAACCATTGGAACTTCTGAACTGGAGCGAGGCGAGACTTCTTGGTGTTTATCTTGAAACCCAGATGTTCCAGGAATTGGGTTACTTTGCTGCAAGCTGTCAAACACCTTTCTGGTGAAGTCGACCAGACTAGCCAGTCGTCGAGGTAGGCCATCACTTGGATGCCCTGAAGGTGTAGCTGGTGGACGATCGTGTCTGCTAGCTTGGTGAAGATTCTTGGAGCCACGTTGACCCCGAAGGGCATGGCTCTGAAGGCGTAGCTTCTTCGATTGAGCCGGAATCCTAGGTAGGAGGAAGCATGGTGGTTCATTGGGATGTGCCAGTAGGCATCCGCCAGGTCTATTGAGACCGTGTAGGCCTTGCGAGGCAGTAGGGCTCTTATTTGTTGAAGAGTCAGCATCTTGAATTTGTAGTTCACAATGAACTTGTTGAAGGGGGACAAGTCCAGAATGATTCTGAGTTTGTCTGAGTCCTTCTTGGGAACACAAAAGAGTCTTCCCTGGAACCTAGTTGACTTTACCCTCTTGATCACCTTCTTGTTCAAGAGTTCTAGGATATATTCTTCCAGGAGGGGGGTTGATGGCTGGAAGAATTGGTGGAAGGTTGGAAGTGGTTACGTCCAGCTCCAACCCAGTCCGTTCTTGATGATGCTGTGTGCCCAAGGATCGAAGGTCCAGCGATCCTGAAAGTGGTGGAATCTTCCTCCCACCGGAAGCACTTCATTGCTTCTGGTTTCCCGAGGACTTGCCACCTCAGCCGCTAGCTCCCCTCCCTCCCCTGCCCCTGGAGGGGCGGCGCGAGGAGTCTCTGCCTGAGCCTCTACCTCTCGGACGAAAGGTAGTTGACTGACGCTCGTAGGCAGGGGTAAAGGCCGGTGATTGTGACACCACTGGTTGGGGGACCAACTAAAAGGTCTGTTGCGGTTGAGAGACCACTTGGGGAGTAGCGGGAGCCGGAAACTGGCGTTTTTGCCGACGCTGCTGGGGTCTTGGTTTGGAGGATTTGGAAGATTTCCTCTTAGGCTGAGGGCCTTTGTCCTGGGAGGATTTCCTCTTTCTCGACATGCCCCATTTGTTGAGAAGGTTCCTATTCTCGGAGGCGGCCTTGTCGACGATCTCTTTCACCAAGTCAGAGGGAAAGAGATGTTTACCCCAGATGTTGGAGGAGATAAGTTTCCGGGGTTCATGTTTCACTTCCGCGTTGGCAAACATGAACTCTCTGCAGGTTCTTCGGGACCTGATGAAGCTGTACAGGTCCTTCATCACGGTCACTAGGTGGGTTTTTGCCAGAACCATATAGAGGTCCAGGACCCTAACGTCCCCAGCCATGACCTCGAGCTGAATCTGGAGAGACAGGGAGGCAGCCAGTCTCTTGTTCCCGACGAAGAAGGTGGTCGTTCAATTTCGGGAGGTCCTCGTTAAACTGACGTCCGGCTACGTCAGGGTCCAGCTTCCCAACCGTGAAGGTGTACTGGATATCTTTCCAGAACTTGTCGTCGGGGGGAAGGGTGAGGGAGAGTGGCCTACACTCCTCCAGGGTAGGACAGGGTTTTCCTTCTTCCACTGCCTTCATGACTGCATGGAAGGCTTTTTCCACGAAGGGCAAGGATGCAGAAGAGGGAGCAAGAAAGGACGGGTGCTTTTTGCTTAGAGCCGGCATTTTCGAATTGGTGAAGCCGCGGCTCTTCGGGCAGTCTGCCAGTAAAGCTTGGGCCTTAGAGTGATCAAACACGATCACCTCCTTAGGCTCAGTCTCCTCCTTGGAGGCCGGTTCGGTCTTAAGTCGGACGTAACAGTCCGGGTAAGCTTCGAAGTTTGGGAAGAATTCCACTTCTTCCAGGAGGATAGACACAAGCTTGTCGTTTATGAAAATCTTGCCAGTAGTGATTGGCATATGCTCGGCGCATCTCCAAGGGTTAGACTCCGAGCAAGAAGGAAGATCCTTAACCGAGATCTTCTTCGGTTGCCTCAATTCCAAGAAACGACTTGTAATCTGGGCGGAATGCTTACTAAGCTTCTCGTCCATTAAAGCCACCAATACCCGGATGGCATCTTCGGTGGCAGGCAGCACGGGCTGTGGTGCAGCAGAGGTAGAGGGGACTGGCTCCTCGGTCACTACAGGAGCTGCCGGAGGTGGAGGGGTGGCCTCGCCCTCCGAATCAGGGTATTCCACCTGATCCTCTTCATCCTCCAGATCCTCGCCCATGAGGGTCCTTTCGGTGTCGTCGGACACATCCGACATCTTCTCCACCTCGTCTAGACTACACTTGCTAAGCGTAGTCTCGATGTCCGGTTCAACGTTCACTTGAACCAGTGGGATCTGAGCCTGGGGGATCACAGAGTCTGCCGACGCTTTCGGAAAAAGGATGGCCCTCATCTTCTCGTTGGGGAGATACGGTCCGGCAGCGTTTTTCTGGAAACTGCGCACCCACCTGCGCAGTTTCTCTCGAGTATTGTCCCTGGCTTCTAAGGACGGGGGGGTTATCAAATCCCTCGTCGAGGAGGTTTTTGCAGACTGGGCAGGAGACTGGGTCCCAGTATTTGAAATTGCCCTTCTTTGCAGTACAAGGGGCATGCGTCCGACATGCACCATGTCCGTAAAAGTCCGGGCGGCGGACCGAGCAGAAGGGGCTTTCGCATTTCACATACTCCTCCTTTCCAGAAGAAGGCGAAGCAGAAGGCTGAGACATCTTGAAGGATGCACACAAATTATAGCGATAACTGGGAACAAAACAATCATCGTTATGGCTACTAAGAGAGGAACTGGTGAAAGCGGACGTGACGTCACGCAGCTGCGAGTATCGTAACAGTGACGAAGGGAGAGTATCTTTGGAACGGCACACCAGTTACCTCCCACATTCACTCGCCACATCTTCCCATCGAAGCGTAAACGCTAGGTGGGGTGCAGATGGCCATGTGACGTGTTAATGCATGCGTCCCCTGTTGATATACGATATTCTATAAGGTTAACCCTTAGAATACTCGCTCCAGAAGTTAGAATTCTGTGAAAACCTTGAGTTTAATTCTCTGGGAATATCTTAGTAGTTATATATATCCAAAGGAAGCTACTGAAGGAACCTTCCATCAGGACGACATGGCTTGAGCCCAAAATACAAATACACCTTCGAGATCCTTTAAGATATAATTCATTTGACGTTGGAATGTCAGAGGTGCATTACATAAACCAAATGACGTTACCTTAATTTGATAGTATCCTTTCAATAAATCAATTTTACTTAAAAAAGGAAACTTTGCTACATTATCAATTATATCTTCTACTCTGGGCATAGGATATGAATCTTTTATAGTTACATTATTTACCTTTCGATAGTCTTTACACATTCTTGCACTTCCGTCAGGTTTGTCGACGAGAATACAAGGGCTATCCCATTCACTATGGCTTTCTTCTGCTAGTCCGTGTTTCAGCAAATAAGCAACTTCGGTCTTTAACTGTTGTTGTTGCCTCGGTGACATTTTGTATGGACGCTGACTTATTGGAGTCACCTCTCTCAACCTGATTTTATGCTGTACTCCTTTTATCGATTTTGGATGGTCTGAAAACAGATCTGAAAAGTTTTGAATTAGCACATCAAAATCATGCTGCTGTTCATCAGGTAAAAGAATACATAATTTTCTAAATTTTTCATCATCACTCAAATACTCAGTATCTTTTATATTAACTTCAAATTCTCCTTCAACATCTTTTTCATCATCCTCTTTTGCAATTGACAACACTCCACTGGATTCATTATACCTTTTTAACTTGTTAATATGGAAAGTTTTAACTTTCCTTCGTCCTGTAGGAAATTGAATTTGATAATTAACATCACTTACTTTCTCCTTCATCGTGCAAGGTCCTATATACTTCTGGTTAAAAACCTTACCAGCTGTAAGGAGATACACTAGAACCTTATCTCTTATGTCGAGTTCACGTTTTGCAGCCTTTTTGTCATAGTTTCTTTTCATCTCTTCTTGTACTACTTTGAGATTTTCATGTGCTACTTTCCATATTTTCTTATTTTTTCCTTCATTTCTTGTAAAGTGATAGAATCCTTCTCATCTGAAATCAACTTATTCTTTATCACCTTGTAAGGACAGAGAGACAAGCGTCACCAACATCAACTGATAGTTATTTAAACATGCGTGGGAATATAATATAGGGTGCGGACGGAAAGGTAACATGGCGTAGGCGCCAATTCAGCTTGAACTTCCCGCCAAAATATATGTGTTTTCTCACATGATCAAATACACGAATTGCAAGTAAACAGAAACATGTAATGAAATAATACATATGTAAAATTGTAGCTCTGAGGGAGCGGAATACATATATATTGGAAGCCACGGTGTGGCGAAAGGAGAATTTAAATAAATAGACAATTTGTTGAATTTCTGGACGACGGAGGGAGCGGTGTCCTTACAAGTACTCCCCCCCCCCCCTCCCAAGACATCGGGCGGCGTAGAGGGCTGATAATTAATCTTCGTATCTTTTCGGGCGTCGGAGGGTTCCTCTTGTTTTTGAACGGAGGGGCGCGTTGGCGGTCAGCGTAAGGATCTCTTCCTCTCGTCGTCGTTTGTTGATTTTTCTTTCATTGGGCGCCTTGTTTTGAGGTGGCACTCTGGATCTGTCAGGTCCAGCAGAGGCAGTGTCGCTCCCTTCGAGAAACGCTGGTTTCACGCGGTCTATTGAGATCCAGTCTTCTTGGCCATGCACGTCGAGAGGGAGAGCTTTCGTCGTCTTCTTAATTACTCGGTAGGAGCCTCAAGGATTAAAACTGGTAGACGAGAATGATCATGAATGGGAGGTAAATTAGTTGTTGTTTGCGGATGATATTGTACTGGTAGCAGACACAGAAGAGAAGCTTGACCGACTAGTGACAGAATTTGGAAGGGTGTGTGAGAGAAGGAAGTTGAGAGTTAATGTGGGTAAGAGTAAGGTTATGAGATGTACGAGAAGGGAAGGTGGTGCAAGGTTGAATGTCATGTTGAATGGAGAGTTACTTGAGGAGATGGATCAGTTTAAGTACTTGGGGTCTGTTGTTGTAGCAAATGGTGGAGTGGAAGCAGATGTACGTCAGAGAGTGAATGAAGGATGCAAAGTGTTGGGGGCAGTTAAGGGAGTAGTAAAAAATAGAGGGTTGGGCATGAATGTAAAGAGAGTTCTATATGAGAAAGTGATTGTACCAACTGTGATGTATGGATCGGAGTTGTGGGGAATGAAAGTGATGGAGAGACAGAAATTGAATGTGTTTGAGATGAAGTGTCTAAGGAGTATGGCTGGTGTATCTCGAGTAGATAGGGTTAGGAACGAAGTGGTGAGGGTGAGAACGGGTGTAAGAAATGAGTTAGCGGCTAGAGTGGATATGAATGTGTTGAGGTGGTTTGGCCATGTTGAGAGAATGGAAAATGGTTGTCTGCTAAAGAAGGTGATGATTGCAAGAGTTGATGGGAGAAGTACAAGAGGAAGGCCAAGGTTTGGGTGGATGGGTGGTGTGAAGAAAGCTCTGGGTGATAGGAGGATAGATGTGAGAGAGGCAAGGGAGCGTGCTAGAAATAGGAATGAATGGCGAGCGATTGTGACGCAGTTCCGGTAGGCCCTGCTGCTTCTTTCGGTGCCTTAGATTACCGTGGAGGTAGCAGCAGTAGGGGATTCAGCATTATGAAGCTTAATCAGTGGTGGATAATGTGGGAGGTTGGGCTGTGGCACCCTAGCAGTACCAGCTTAACTCGGCTGAGTCCCTGGTTAGGCTGGAGGAACGTAGAGAGTAGAGGTCCCCCTTTTTGTTTTGTTTCTTTGTTGATGTCGGCTACCCCCCAAAATTGGGGGAAGTGCCTTGGTATATGGATAGAGGAGCCTCGATAAGGTCTGGTTAGTGGTTGTCGATGGGCGTCGACACGGACGAAAACGTACCCGCAGTCATCCAGGTTCCTTGGCTTGAAATGCTTAGTTCTGTCCTGGTAAGTTTTGAGACATGGCCTGAATTTCCTGGCGATGTCCCTAAGATGATCCAGCTGCGTGTCGTTGGTTGATGTGGGAAAGAATTCGCCAGGAACTGCGAGCGCCTCCCCGTAAACCTTTTCGGCGGGCGAAGGCTCGCCATCTGTGCGAGGGGCGGTGCGAAGGCCGAGAAGTACCCAATGAACTCGTAATTTCCAGTCCCCGTCGGTGCAGCTCACCATCAGGGACGCCTTGAGGGCGCGATGATTTCGTTCGACCATGCCGATTGCCGCGGGGTTGTATGCTGTGGTGCTGTGGAGTGTCGTCCCCATCAGGTTTGCCAGAGCGAGCCATATTTCTGAGAGGAAAGCGGGGCCTCTGTCTGTCGTGATGTCGTCAGGAACGCCAAATCTGTTCACCCAGCTTGACAAAAGGGCTTCGGCGCATGCTTGAGTCGTAGCTTCGGTCATCGACGATGCCTCCAACCAACTCATGGAGCGATCGATGATCGTAAGCAGGTAGCGAGCAGATCCGGAAGGCGGCAATGGTCCCACGACGTTGATGTGTATGTGACCGAAACGTCTTTTTGGTTGGGGAAAATCACCTACCCCTAATTCGGTTTGACGGCTGATTTTTCTTGATTGGCAGTTGATGCATGTCTTCGCCCATTCCCGGGCATCCTTTTTGATTACTGGCCAGATGAACTTTTCAGACAGAAGGCGAGCGGTGGTGCCTCCTGAGGGGTGTGAAAGTCCATGGATGATGTTGAATATTTTTCTTCTGCATGAGGCCGGTATCCATGGGCGTGGGCGGCCGGTGCTGGTGTCGCAGAGGATAGTTACTCCTGCTGGTCCGAGGGGAATCGCAGTTATCTTGAGCGCGGATGGCCCCATCTGGTGATCCTGTGCTTCTTGGTCGGTGCGCTGTTCAGATGCGAGATTGGCGTAATCGATTCCTAAGTGGATTGCGTCGATTTCAATCCTTGAAAGGGCGTCCGCAACTGGGTTTTTCTTTCCTGGAACGTAGCGTATGGTGCACTCGAATTCGGTGATTGTTGCGAGATGACGTTGTCGGGAGGACCATGCGTCTGTCGATTCTGTGAAAGCATGTACGAGGGGTTGATGGTCCGTCGCGATTGTGAAGGGTGTGCCCTCCAGGATGTGCCTGAAGTGGCGGACGGCGAGGTAGACGGCGAGGAGTTCCCTATCGAAGGTGCTGTATCTTGTTTCAGCGGGTTTCAATTTCTTGCTGAAGAATGCCAGCGGTCGAGGAGAACCATCGACGAGTTGTTCCAGCACAGCCCCACAGGCGACGTTGCTGGCGTCGGTCGTCAGTCGCAGGGGCGCGTTGTCGTCGAAATAAGCCAGGGTGGTGGCTTTTGCGAGGACATCCTTCGTCCGGGTGAATGCCTGTTGTTGGGGAAAATCCCACTCAAGTTTTTTTTGCTTCCCCTTTTAGGACGTCGTCGAGGGGTGTTAGGGTCTGTGCGACGTTGGGGATGAAGCGCCTGTAGTAATTGACCATCCCCAGGAACTCTTGAAGTTGGCGGGTGGTTGTAGGTATCGGGAACCTTTTGATGGCGTCAACCTTGGTTGTCATGGGTTTTACCCCGCACGAGGATACGTGGTGACCAAGAAAGTCCACTCCTTCCGCGCCGAACGTGCACTTGTCGAAACGTACGACCAGGCCATTCTCCTATAGGCGTTTGAGGACGGTGCGGATGTGCCTCCGCTGTTCCTCCTTGGTTTTCGAGAATATCAGGATGTCGTCGACGCAGCAGACGCAGAATGGTAGGTCGCCCAGAATGCTATCCATTAGTCGTTGGAAGATCGCCCCGGCATTGCGTAGACCGAAGGTTGAGTATGCGAAGGTATAGGATCCGAACGGCATCACAATGGCAGTTTTCGGAATGTCCTCCGGAAATACGGGGACCTGGAAGTAAGACTTGAGAAGGTCCATCTTGGTGAAATATTTCGCGCCGTGCAACGCACTCGTTAGGTCTTGCATGTTGGGCAGAGGGTAGTGATCGGGCGTCGTGATGAGGTTTAGGCTCCTGTAGTCGCTGCAAGGTCTCCAGGACCCGTCAGGCTTTTTTACCATGTGTAGGGGAGATGCCCAGGGGCTCGATGCTTTCTTACAAATACCCATGCATTCCATATCCTCAAAGGCGCGTTTGGCATCCTTCAGTTTCTGGGGTGGGAGGAGGCGGAATTTGGCGTGAGTAGGAGAACCTGTCATCGTGATGTAGTGGTAGATCCCGTGCTTGGAGGGGGAACCTGGGGAGTGTCGGATTTCGGGCTTGAAAACGTCAGGAAATTCTTGTAGGAGGTCGGCGTAGGGGTGCGTCATTACGGCGGATATGGACATTGTTGCAGGGCCGTCTTCTAGGGTGCAGGACTGGCAGGTTCCCGTGTCGATGAGACGTTTGTTAGCAGCGTCGACAAGGAGTCCGTGGTGAGCGAGGAAATCCGCACCGAGGAGGGGGCGATTGACGTCAGCGATGGCGAAGGGCCAAGAATACGAACGGCCCATGATAGATATTTTCAGGGTCCTAGTCCCAAAACATCGTATGGGAGATCCGTTAGCGGCGACGAGTGAGGGAGCGTTTTTGTTGGGACCACGGTCTAGGTCGAACTAGGACGGTGGGAATGTTGACTGCATTGCACCGGTGTCTACCATGAGTCTACGGTTGGAAACGGTATCGAGGAAATAGAAACCATTCTTGTTTTGGTTTCCTGCAGCTGCGATGGTGGTAGGTGGATTCTTCTGGCATCATCTTCAAGGGAAACTGCATGGTACCCTACATTTCTTGGCGTTGCTGTCGAACTGTTGGTTGTAGAAGCACCATGCTGGGTTAGTCCTAGGGTTCGGTCGTGTCGGTTGCGGCTGTTTCTTTCTTGCTAGAGCGTTGATCTCGTCGTCCTCAGGGGCCGTTGCTGAGGAGTCTATGTAAGAGCAGCTGCTGAAGGAGGAGAACGAAGACGATACTGATGATGCTCCAAGGCGAGATGCTTTGGAGGCCTCGTGGAGCCTCTGAGCCTTCGACAGGAGTTTGTTCATCGGAAGTGTGTCAGCGTCCGTCAATTGGGCCCTTACGTCCTGTGGTAGGTGTCGGAGGAAGATCTCGCGAGATAGGCTAATTTCACGCCGTCGGCCGTTACTGTTTGTTTCGGGGAGCATAAGCAGGCCGGTTAACTCGTCCCACGCCTCGACAGGAGAGGTGTCACCCATGGGCTTGCCGGTGAGGCCCAGGACTTTCTGTGCCCTTGCTGAAATGGAGAGGGAGTAGATATCGATGAGTTTCGTTCTCAGGTCGTCGTATGAAACTTGGCCAGCCTGGGCGTCGAGCCATGGGGAAATCTTGTCGAATACCTCTTCCGGGATGGAGGAGAGAACAATGTCGGCCTTGGTGCAGGAGTCGCTGAGTCTAGCGACTCGGAAGAGTACGTCTGCTCTCAGGAACCAGGAAGCGGTGTTGTGTTGAGAAAAGGGCGGCAGTTTGACTTTGGGCGTGGAGGCGAGGCCGGTGGGCGCGATGGGTGTGTTGCTTCCGGCATTGTGGTCAGATGACGAGTCGGTGAAGAGATGGGAAGTTGATATGACGGTTAAGCTCATCCTACTGCCTTACATGCACCGAGGTGTGGGAGAACACCAAAGGCTGAAGCTCACACCTAAGGTAACGGAGTAAAGAGAAGGTAGCATGGCCGTAATAAGTCCGTTAATGGCAAAGCCAAAACCGCTGATGCTACTTCAACTCCGGGGTCACCAGTTGTAAGGAAAGAGAGACAAGCGTCACCAACATCAACTGATAGTTTATTCAAACATGTGTGGGAATATAATATAGGGTGCGGACGGAAAGGTAACATGGCGTAGGCGCCAATACAGCTTGAGCTTCCCGCCAAAATATATGTGTTTTCTCACATGAACAAATACATGAATTGCAAGTAAACAGAAACATGTAATGAAATAATACATATGTCAAATTGTAGCTCTGAGGGAGCGGAATACATATATATAGGAAGCCACGGTGTGGCGAAAGGAGAATTTAGATAAATAGACAATTTGTTGAATTTCTGGACGACGGAGAGAGCAGTGTCCTTACAACCTCCATGGATGACCTTACCTGATGGACATTTACTAACTAAAAAGGAGAATAACCCAACAATGAATGTATGCTATCACGAACGGCAAATAGCAACATTGGTATGTAGACATCCCATTCCTTTTCATTTTCACAACAGTATGTGCGAAGCATGGTTTTGAAGGTTCGATGAAATTGTTCAACGACTCCTTGGCTATGTGGGTGATAAGGAGATGATAAGCAATGCTTAATATTCTGGCAGGCTAAAAATGAGGTAAACTTTTTAGACGTAAAGTTGGTTCCTTGTTCGGTTTGAACTTCTTTTGGCAAACCTACCAGCGAGAAGAACTTGTTAAGAGCTTCAATTATCTTATCAGCACTCACAGTTCTTAAAGGAATAGCCTCTGGAAAACTGGTAGCACTACACATAATTGTCAGCAAATACTCGTTACCTTTGCTAGACCTAGGAAGAGGTCCCACACAATCCAAAACCAGTCTTTCAAAGGGTTTACCTGAAGAATTAAAGGGTTTTTCTGTCAAAACTGGATTACTGCTACCAAAAACTTTGTCTCCACATACATCATTTCCAAGAATTAACTCTACTCCCAACATTGGGATTTCTCTCACCAAACCAATTTTAACATATCCCGAAATTAACGGAGTTTCCAACCTTACTTCTACTAATGGAGCTGAAAATTCAGGTCCAAACCCACACAGAAGTACATACTCTCCAGTATCCTTCCATTGGTCATACATATTTCTTATCATTACAGACTGTACCGCTCCGGTATCTCTTAACCTCTCAACTTTCTTTTTTTTTTCAACACAAGGGAGGTGTAACCAACCATCTCCCATAAAAGGGTCATACAATTCAGTACCTTTGGATGTGGTACTCTCTTCAGGTAATCCCATTCCATTTTCTTTTACATTAGTCTTAATATAACCAACATGATTAACATTTTTGAACATCATTGTTACCTATTTTGTAACCAATATTCTCATCAACATTACACATATTATTAATGCTATCGTTACAATAACTCTTACCTGGCCTATGGGGAGAAGCAAACAAACAAGGACTTCTGTCACCATATGCTTGCGGTTGATTTAACAATGCAATGGTATTTTCAGGTTTGTGAGCATCCTTCTTAGAATGTACAGGTTTATCTTTAACTTGAATTGGACGGTTTTCTGTGCGATGTGGACAACTCCTACTGATGTGTTCTGGTTTGCCACAACTGAAACATACAAAATCTCCAAAATTTTCGCCTACATTTTGATAACGAAGTGTAAACTGATCATTTCCACTGGATCCTGCTTTTCCAGAACTAACACTAGGACCAGAACTATCTTGACTTACCCCTCTAATACCTTTATTAAAGGATTTATTATAGACTCCACGAGATGATACCTGAGAACTCGTAGTCTTACCTTGTGCCTTGTAATTTTGACGCTCTTCCCAAAACTCTGCTCCTTCCAATTTTAGGAGTGACGTCAGTATAATATAGCTTATTGGTCAATGCATAATTATCAGACAATCTAATGGCTTCATCCACATTATCTACATCACGTTCATCCAAATATGATTTGATAAGTGGATTAATACCATCATTGAACTGCTCAAGCAAGATAAGTTCCTGAAGTTTACCGAAATCACCATTAACTTCTCGGGCATTCATCCACCTATCATACCACAGGCGTTGTTCCCGTGCATACTCCATATGAGTGTGACTGTCTCTTTTTATCCAGCTTCTGAACTTCTCTCTATACCTCTCTGGCACCCATTCATAAGCTTTCAAAACCTCAGATTTAACTCTCTCATAATCCTTAGAATCATCCAAAGATAAGGCAGCAAATACTTTCCTAGCCTTTCCTTGAAAAGAGGTTTGAACCAACGTGCTCCTCGATGTTCTCGGCCATTCACGGTGTTCTGCTACTTTCTCAAATTGTAAAAAAAAAAAAAGCATCTACGTCATTCTCAACAAAAATGGGTACACTTTTTACTGCGTTGTCTACTTGAAAAGACTTTGGTACTACTTTGGACTTTCCTTCTACTTCAATTTTCTTTATCTCTAGTTCTATCCTCTTTTGTTCAACCTCAGCTTCTATCTTCTTTTGCTCAATCTCTTTTTCAGCTATTTCATTTTCTAACTTCTTAAGTTCAACAACTTTCTCATTCATTAATCTAACTATTTGCAAATGAATCTGCATCTGCTCAACACTCATCCCTTCATAAACAAGTTTTGACTTTTTTGGTTTAACCTTGCATGACTTGGTTTTCTCACGTACGGCTTTGGCACCTTCCTCTTCACTTGTACTACCCTCTGTATTATTCTCACTAGCACTTTGCTGGCTATCAGCTTCTTCCTTTTCCCAATTCATTAGTAACAATCCTTCCTTACCAGACAAAATGCCTAAAGTCATTAGCGCCTCACTTACTTTGTTTGAGATTTCTTGCTTCCTTGCAGATTCTGATACTTCTACATTATAGTACCTAGCTAGAACAATCCAGTCTATTTTAGTTATACCTTCTAACTTTTCACCACTAGGACTACGTATGAAATCTTTCAAATCAAACATCTTTAATAACCTGCTCAAAATAACACAGTAAGACAAATATAGCACTAACACTATCACAACTCTCCCCCCTCTCTAAAGTATATGGAAGTACTGAAAAGAAATTAACAGTAGGGATACGTGAATTTACGGTTGACAGAATGAGCTAACACCGAGGATAAGTTAATAGGGATACGTTCCGGTTTCGTTCGACAGAATGAGCAAATACCAAGTAGGGATACGTTTGGATTTCGTTCGACAGGCCCCCATGTAACAAAAGAAAAAAAAATCTCTTATGATAAGGATTTACGAGGAGAATATATCAGGAAACAGTGACAACCCATTATAACTTAAAATGTACTTTAATAACAATTAGTGAGGAAATTAAAGTCACAAACAGAACATTAAACAAATTACGGACGCATTACACAAAAACAAAGACTCGCCATACAGCACTTCATCAAGACTACTCATCACTAATCACTGCAGTTTACAGTATAATACCCAAGTCACAAAGCTTTACATCAACACCACATATAATTCACTGTAGTAACATAAAAAAGTTAGTGGCAACCAACGTTACATCACACGAGAAAACGTCCAAATGGATAAACAATACATTACCATATATTCCTTAAAAACTTGATACACTATTATAATCCCTTGTTTGTTGCGACTCCAATGAAAATCATCGTTTAAGGCCTTTATATACCCTACTCACGCTAGACATCCATAGACTAAATATCAATTTTCGATACATTATCCTTGGCGACTACTGCCTACGCCAAGCGTTACTGCCATCTAATGTCTAGTGTACACTTTTTTTTTTTCATGCAAATATCAATTTTCAACTTTTTCTGCAATTTTACACTCAATATTCCTTTACAATATATATATATATATATATATATATATATATATATATATATATATATATATATATATATATATATATATATATATATATATGTATATATATATATATATATATATATATATATATATATATATATATATATATATATATATATATATATAAATATATATATTGTGACGAAGCCGAGAGAGGAGTTGTGAACTCAAAGGCAGATTGGAAACGACTGAGTTTTTTTTATTAAGGAACACTCTTCTTTATATACAAAACCTCAAGGCAACAGGACATAACATGTTCGAGAGACAGACAATGTTCAGAGCAAAACAGCAGACATGAATTTTCATGTTTGTTTGAGTGCGAGGGAAGAGCGAAGATACAAGCATATTATATACAAAAGGAATTATGTACAATTGTGTGACACACGGTTGGTACATGGCTCCCCCTTTAAAAATGACATACTGAACATGTTAAATAGGTGCCCTGAATCTGGAGAGGTAGTAGTAAAAACTGCGCCGATTAGCGACAGTGAGTGGCTGTAGAAGTCGTTGGTTGGGGTGCGAGCGAGTGGTGGATGATGGGTGGCTGTTGCCGCTCCGGCTCGTCACGGGGTAGGCGAGTGTGTCCTACGGCATTCATAGGCGTGTGTGTCCTACGGCATTCATAGGCGTGTCCTACGGCATTCATAGGCGAGTGTGTCCTACGGCATTCATAGGCGTGTGTGTCCTACGGCATTCATAGGCGTGTGTCCTACGGCATTCATAGGCGTGTCCTACGGCATTCATAGGCCTACGGCGTTCATAGGCGTGTATGTCCTACGGCATTCATAGGCGTGTCCTACGGCATTCACGTCAGCTTCGGTTGAAGTTGAATAGATGTCCTCTTCGTCACGAGTGGAGGCGTTGATGGAGGTTTGAAAGTCATGAAGTGGGTTCACATCACGAGGAGAGCCGTCTGCGGCAGGTTGCAGGTGAGTGATACTGGTCATTTTCCCGAGGGTGAGCGAAGCCCTTTGGTCCCCCAACGGTTGTTGAGAGAGCTGAAAAGGCGTTGCTATACGGGCGGCTGGCGAGAGCGAGTACTGCTGCAGAAGGTATGCGTTGACGGTGTCATAGTAACGGTGAGAGGTGTAGGGGGGATGGGGAGGCGGGAGGAGCGAGTCACTCCGGGGTCACCAATGTGACGGGCCGAGAGAGGAGTTGTGAACTCAAAGGCAGATTGGAAACGACTGAGTTTTTTTATTAAGGAACACTCTTCTTTATTTACAAAACCTCAAGGCAACAGGACATAACATGTTCGAGCGACAGACAATGTTCAGAGCAAAACAGCAGACATGAATTTTCATGTTCGTTTGAGTGCGAGGGAAGAGCGAAGATACAAGCATATTATATACGAAAGGAATTATGTACAATTGTGTGACACACGGTTGGTACAATATATATATATATATATATATATATATATATATATATATATATATATATATATATATATATATATATATATATATATATATATACATATATATATATATGAAACCGTGGTGCGTGTATGTACCAGGAATCTACATCTTGTGCACAATCATTTCAATTTTAATGTATCTGTATCTTTACCAAAGTAACAAATATTCTTAATCAGTTACTAATGAACAATAATATCAATTATAATATGTCTGTATCGTTAACAAAAGTAACAACTATTCTTTAACAAGTTACCAATTCGTATGTACGTGTTCAATTTTTTTTGTGGTACCTCATAATCATTTGCTAGCATTATACCATATATAGCATACATGGATCTGTATTTGCCATGCAGTTTTCTTTGTTTATGACTATGTGTGTTAGGTATGTATTCTTTCTTTTTTACATACACTTTTTTGCATATTCTTCCTTAGTCACTTGTTTATGGCTATGACTAAAATATATATCCAGTCACACTCCTAGGAAACATATTTTAACGTAACTTTTAATATTCAATGCATGAATGGTAATTGTCTGAGATAATGTAATGTATACATTTATAAACCCATGACCCAAGGGTTCATTGGAGAGTTGGGAGTGTGACAGCAGCCATAACAGGATGTGAAAATAGACCATGCTAAAGCAATGCTTGGAAAGCATTGCATGAGTAAACATTTATGTATGTCTTGTAAACATGTCACAACACCTCCCGTGAGAAACAGTTGACCTATTGATCCCTACCGGAATCACCTGAAATCCAGCCATACGGCTACGTGATCATTTCTGTTTGTAAAAATATGAGACACTGAGATAGCTAATGTTACGTTATCGACGCGAGCTTATTGTAAAGCAGTTCTATTCATCTTTTCATATGGAATGGTCATCCGACCAAACCATCCATACTCAAGTGATGGAGCTATCAATAAATTGTTTAAAGTTAACCTAAAACTTTAACTTATTCTAAGAAGAACCTACAATTCTAATATTTCTATATCACATTGAAGAGATATGAGGATGGAACCACAATGTGTACGTATAACATTCGCACACTAACAAATGTACCCATGTTCCTGATCCACTGGAAAGTCTCAAAGCAGTTCACTGTTCGTTGCAGGCTTAGACAACGGGTTCTTTAGAACTACCTGCCGCCACCACAACATGTCTTATCTTATGTACTTGCTTCGAATAGTGTTGGAAGAATTTCCATGAAGAAGCCATTTTCTTAGGATCATGAACTGCGGGTGAGCTGTCAGGATCCGCTCTGCGAATAAGTAGGTGAGCACTGCTCTCAGTTATTTTAGGGATAGATTTTTTTATCCTGAGGTATCGCCTCGGAAAGGCAGTCCTTCCTTGATGTCTGAAGTTCTACGAAGATAGACCTTAATACCCCCTAATGGGCTTAGGGAGACATCTTCCTTCAGTGGGCAGATTCTCCAAGGACCCCACCTTTTGGTGGGCAGCCCGTTTTGGCAAGAAAAGTAGGATCGGGAAAGGATTCAGTTCTCCCTGTTTTGTGAACTGTATATGACCTATATTTCATTAACTCTAGCCACTGAGGCTATTGCGAACTGTAAGATGAGGCTGCTTGCAGCGCCTAAGCTCCGCCCACATAAGTGATGTCATTGTCTATGTCACGGGCTATCTGTATTTCCTTCCGCTGTGCATGATACAGCAGCATCAGTTGCAATGAAGATACGAAACAACGCTGACTGTCATTTCTTGATCCTGCCTAGGTTAAGATCCAACATGGCGCAGTGAGTAGGATTTTAAGAGGACCTACAGTAATAACCGTGGCACAGCATGGCACCACCATCGAGACGACCCTTATTTGCATCCCCTAGGGGCAGGATTGCAAGGACAGGAGCCTCTGGAACCGGCGTCAGGATGTTGCCGGCTTCCGTGCTGCAGCCTCACCAAGTGTTGCAAACCCAGCAACAAGCCATCCAGAATCTTCAGGCCGTGATAACAGCGTTGTCACTCCGGGGTACCAATGTCCCCTAACCATGGATCCCTTCGTCTGCAGCTCCAGAAAAGTGCGAGGCTGAGGTGTCCCCTGCAGCCTTCAGGTCTTGGAAACGGTCAATGGAGTGTTGGTTGCAACTTTGTAAGTTGAAGCCTATCGAGGCAGTTCACCATATAAGGCTGCATTGTGTTCCGATAATGCAACGTGCCCTTGATTCTAGGTATACTGACGCCCAGTGGAGTGCCCTGTCTACTGAAGGGGCATTCAATGCGGTTAAGCAAATGGTAGTGAAAGCTTCTAACCAAGCGGTGCAGTGGCTTGAGTTTTTTTATTTGGCCCAAGAGCCTAGTGAGTCCTTCAATGATTATTTTATCAAGTGTACACAAAAGGCTACTGATTGTGCATTCACATGCCCTAATTGCAATCATGATTTATCCGAATATATGCTTTTGCGCAAGCTCATGGTAGGCCTAAGTGATAAAGTGCTTAAAAGGCAAGTGTTTCAATCATGCAATAATATCCGTGATATCGATTCCCTTAGAGTTATGTGCAGTGCATTCGAGGGCGCCCGTGACGACGCCGTTCGTAATAGGGCATGGCTTAGCAGCTCCCCTAGAGTGGCTGCTCTCGGTGAGTTCGAGGAGGAACATGAGGTGGAGGTGGCAGCTGCCCTTGCTAAGTGTGACAGAAATACCTCTGTAAAAGTACAATAGCGTCTTTGTGGTAATTGTGGTACTCGTCATAGCCCTGGGTATTCTTCATGTCCCGCAAGAAGAACGACATGTTACGGGTGCAGTAAAACCGGTCATCTGAAGAAGTGTTGTAGAGGGAGGAGTGCCAGGAATAACGTTAGTGTTCTGGCCGAGGAGTCGGACATAGCGGGTGCAGTGATTGCAGTAGTCGTGGCGGCAGAGGCAAGGTTGCGGAATGGGCCGTCCCTACAACCCACTATTCATGTTGATGTATGCTTTGCCAACTTAGGAGAGTGGTCCTGCGTCCAAGCGGTGCCGGACACTGGTGCCCAGGTTTGTGTTGCAGGACCCGCTATTCTTGCGACGTTGAACATAAAACCAGCTAAGGTGAGGTTAAAGGGAGGATTGCGAGACTTCGCCAACCTGCATCTGAAGTGTTTAGGTTCAACTTCTTGCACCATAGAATACAAGGGGAGGCATACAATTCAGGAAGTATACTTCGTAAAGTCCTCCACTGATTTTTATTTATCCCTGGATGCTTGGAAGAAACTTGGTCTAGTGCCAGAAACGTTTCCTTACCACGCTCCCTTCACGGACTCTGCTCCCGCAGCAGCTAGTACAACCCTTACATTAGCGGAAGCAACTGATCAACCCATGAGACCGTCGGCCATTCCATTTCCCCCTAGTGAGGAGAATATTACCAGATTAGAAAACTGGTTATTAGTCCATTTTTCAAGTACGACTTTCAACACTGAGAGAGAACCCCTCCCGGTAATGGATGGGGAACCCCACCGTATTCACTTATTACCTGACGCAGTTCCTTACGCCAGCCACACACCTGCGTCGGTATCTAAGCACTGGGAAAAGGAGGTGAAAGCCCAGTTGGAGGAGGACGTCAAGAGAGGGGTCCTACAAAGAGCTCCCCCTGGAGAGCCCACGGAATGGTGTTCACGTATGATGGTCGTGGCCAAGAAAACAGGGCAACCCAGACGTACGGTCAACTACCAAAAACTTAATGCAAGTTGTAGAAGGGAGACGCACCATACCCCTACGCCCTTCGATATGGTATCCAGCATTCCCCTTTGCTCATACAAGACTGTGGCCGACGCCTATTGGGGATTTCACCAGGTAGAGCTGGACAAGGAGACCATACCCCTAACCACGTTCATCACACCTTGGGGTAGGTACCAATACCAAAGGACACCAATGGGACATTGTTCTGCCTCCGACGCATATACACGCCGTTTCGATGATGCCATTGAAGAAGTACCCAGGAAGTTTAAGTGTGTGGACGATACACTTCTGTAAGATTCGAGCGTAGAAAGCGCCTTTTGGCATGTGTACGACTTCCTCACTGTCTGTGCATACAATGGCATCACTTTGAAACCAGAAAAATTCAAGTTTTGCAAGAAAGAAGTGGAATTTGTCGGATTCGAGGTCGGTTGGGACTCCTACAAGCCTTCAGAAGATTATTTATCTGCCATAAAAAGTTTTTCTATGCCCCAAAAGTCCACAATATCCGACATCAGGTCATGGTATGGTTTTGTCAATCAGCTGGCCCCCTTCCTGACAACGGCGCCCATCATGACCCACTTTAGAGACCTGCTGAAGAAGCCCTTGGGCAAACAGGTCTATTGGGATGAGCACCTTCAGGAAAAGTTTCGTCAAGTGCAAGATATCGTTTGCAAGTTGGCCAAGGACGGCCTCACCTACTACGATAAGCTGCGGCCGACTGTTGCAGTCACTGACTGGAGTAAGGAGGGGGTGGGCTTCGTCATCCTCCAATAATATTGCAGTTGTACCTCCGTCGAAACCCCCTTCTGTTGTAGAGATGGTTGGAGAATAGCACTTTGCGGCAGTTGGTTCCTCACGCCCGCCGAGTCTGTGTATGCAGCTGTGGAGGGGGAAGCCCTTGCAGTGGCTTGGTGCTTAAAAAAGGCAAGGTTGTTCTTATTGGGCTGCCCGAACTTAACCATTGTCACGGACCACCACCCCTTAGTCAAGTTACTAGGCAATAGGAGTCTCGGCGACATTACCAACCCCAGACTGTTTAGATTAAAGGAGAAAACATTATTGTATAATTTCAACGTTAAATATCTACCAGGCAAGAGAAATCATGCTGCTGACTTTTTCTCTCGTTTTCCTACCCTGAGGACGACGCCAGATAGACAGGATGCGAGCTTCAACGAAGAATTAATGATTGCTATGGTGTCAGCACTCGCAGAAAACCTACAGGAGCAGCGCACTATAGACGAGAAAACTGTTGAAGAGGCAGCCCTGGACGACCCAGCATATCAGCTGCTAGTCGCTCGAGTGAATGCAGGGGATTGGAACCCGAAGAAATCTCAAGAAATTGCATGTTTGAGGCCCTTCTACCGCATCAGAGAACGTCTCTCTATATCTGGCAACCTAGTCACATACTGTTTCAACGACAACTGCATCCGCCTTGTCATTCCCGAAGGGCTCCGTCACCAGATAACCGCCAACCTCCATGCTGTACATCAAGGCCTAGATACAATGTTGAGGAGAGCGAGGCATTCAGTCTATTGGCCAGGCATCGAGGGTGACCTCCAGCATCATCGTTCACGATGTACATCGTGCGACGCCCACGCACCATCACTTCCTGCCGAAGTCATGAAAATTACCCCTGCCCCAGAGTATCCGTTCCAACAGACTGTCATGGACCTGTTTCAGCTCGAAGGACGCATGTATATGGCATATTGTGACAGGCTTACAGGCTGGCTAGAAATAGCCCACTTCCCCAATGGCACTTCGTCTGCAAAGGTCATGACAAAACTTAGGCATTGCTTCACTCGATGGGGAGCACCCGAACAATTGTCTACCGACGGCGGCACCAACCTGGTGAGTGAAGAGATGATGACCTTCTACAGGAGATGGAGAGTTGACATACGCCTATCATCGGCCCACTATCCGCAGTCAAATGGGAGAGCCGAGGCCGCGGTTAAGTCCGTGAAAAGGATAATTAGAACAAGTATCTGTGGGACTGGAAGCCTCAATAACGACAAGGTATCATTGGCCATGCTACAATACCTGAACACACCTTTAAGAGGTATAAATAAATCTCCGGCGCAACTGGCAACTGGGAGACAGTTACGGGACGGTGTACCGACTGCAAAACTCAACTATATGATAGACCAACACTGGAGAAAATCCATTAGAAAAAGAGAACTTCAAGTAGCAGAGAAAAATGAGAAGATAATTGAAAGCGGCAGCGACAGGAGGCTAACACCCTTACAGCCAGGTACTCACGTTAGGATTCAGAACCAGATGACCAAGGCCTGGGACAGGCTGGGAATCATAGTCGATCAACAACCTCATAGACAGTACATCGTGAGACTAGATGGTAGTGGGCGTCCGTCCATAAGGAACAGAAGACACCTCAAAGTCACTGAACTGCCCGTCAATGAGACAAGAGGAGCCACTCCTACCGACGACAAAATGGGTCATGAGCCTAAGTTTCCCCCATCAGCGCCAGAGGTACGGCCTCCAAGGAAGAGAGAGGCCCTGCCTGGATGAACGATTATGTTTAATTATCTCTGCTTTGATCTTGCATTTATAAAATTAAAAATTCTGTTTTATTTTACTGCACTTAGACGTGCATTGATTTCATATTTACAAAATTATATTTTGTAGGAAATTTTAAGTTAGGTTGGTGTTGCATTCACGACTCAATTATAGTGCAAATCTTACAATGCTGATGTAGTTATTGTTTCATTTGAGATTACGTTAATGCTGTCGATGTTGTTATCTCTCTCTCTCTCTCTCTCTCTCTCTCTCTCTCTCTCTCTCTCTCTCTCTCTCTCTCTCTCTCTCTCTCTCTCATCTTCACGTTACCATTAATTATTACGATTATGATTTACCTTATATGTCTGATGTTTTACATTAAGAGAGTATAGAATTTTGTTTGTCATATCTGCTTTTGATATTATCATTTATAAGTTTTGAAAATATTACCCTCGTAATATTTTGGGAGGGAGATGTAAGATGAGGCTGCTTGCAGCGCCTAAGCTCCACCCACATAAGTGACGTCATTGTCTACGTCACGGGCTATCTGTATTTCCTTCCGCTGTGCATGATGCAGCAGCATCAGTTGCAATGAAGATACGAAACAACGCTGACTGTCATTTCTTGATCCTGCCTAGGTTAAGATCCAACACGAACAGAAAATTTATTTTCTGTATTAGCTCCTTTAAAGTACAATCCTCATTGTTTAAGTTCGAAGCATAGTGTAAGACTTTGACCAACGACCATGTAATGGGCTTTAGAGAGGTTGTCGGCTTGGGTCTAGTGTATGCTTTGGTACCTTAAAAAAGGTTTCGCTTATGAGGTCCATCTCAAAGGCGTACAGAAGAGGTCTAGTTAAGGCCGACTTACATGTGGTTATCGTAGTGGAAGTCAGGCCTCGTTCAAGTAGGTAAAAGAAGAAAGAGAGACAGAAACCTTTGAAATTTCTATTGGTCACCTTGTTTCACAAGGGGTGCCCCTTTTTTCCAAGACAATTCACATTGTCTCCTGGTTGGACTTGACTTGTACTCTACAATGAAGTCGGTCACATTCTTCGAGATTCCGAACTTTTGTTCGCTGTTAGGGCGAAAAAATCCTGAAATGCAGGTTGTTAGTTCTCGGGGATGAAATGTAACAGCCAACTTCTGCACCAAATTTGATAAAGCTGGGTACGGCAGAGGAAACAGCTACAGTTTCAATTCTAGAATTAGAGGAAACCAATTGTTTCTTAGCCATTTGGGGACCACTACAGGAGTTGTACCTTTGCAGGATACTAGCTTGTCGAGGACTTTTAGCAGGAGATTGGTTGGTGGAAGCAGATACATTCGATTCCATCCGTTCCAGTCGAAAGACATGACGTCTATCGCTTCTGCTTAAGGTTCTCGTAAAGGGCCACTAGTTCTTGTTGTCGCTCGTTGTGAAGAGGTCAATCTGCAGTTCCGGGACTTTTATCGAGAATAGAGGAGAATGAGTCTGCGTCTAGCGACCATTCTGTCTCTATCGGCTTTTGCCTGGATAGAGCATCCGCCGTCACATCGCGGAACAATGAAGGTGAACTGCTTGATAATGCTATCTACTCTTCCTTGCCAGGCGGAGGATGGCTGACATCACCTGGTTGATGTGAGGTGAACTCGAGCCTTGTCGATTAGACATATTACTATCACCTCGTTGTTGAGAGCCAATCTGATGTGGACTGTTCTGTGAGGGGATAGTCTCCTCAAAGTCAGAAGGACTGTCATAGCCTCCAAGATGTTAATGTGAAAGTTTTGAAATGGAATGATCATTTTCTTGCCCTTTCTTTTCATATGGGTGGCCTCCCCGTTCTTTCAGGGAGGCTTCCATGTGTATTGCCACTGATGTTTGTGTTGGTTGCAAAAAAATTGTCTGTGCTAGGCTCTTATTCATTGACCGTGGCCTCAATAGCGTGCGCAATTGGGTCGGTGTCAACCTTGTCGATCTCTTCGAGCGTTTGATGTGTACCTTCTGCAGACTCCTGGCGCATCCTTTGGCTGTGCTTCTTAGCACCGGGTCTGTCGGTATTGCGAACTGGAGAGAGCTGAGTGCTCTTTCCTGTTGGCATTTTGAAATCCTCTTGTGTTGGATTAGTCTCCTGACAGATACCGCTATTTTTCTCCCCTTCTTTAATAGAATGGAGAGGTGTTGTGACTGCAAGTTCCAATGGATTCACAAGCATTGAAACTTGTGAGCTGGAGAAAAGCGAGACCTCTAGCGACTGGTCTTGGGGCCCAGGTGTTCCAGGAACTGGATCACCTTTCCGGTCGCTTGCAGACAAGTAGTCTTGGGTGCTGCCCGCACCCGCCAATCGTCCAGGTATGCTACTACCTGTACTCCTTCGTAGCGCAGGTGCTGGACGATCGTGTCCGTGAGTTTTGTTAATACCTTTGGGGATATATTTAGTCCAAAGGGCATGGCTGTGAAGACAAATTTTGTCTTCTGTAGCCTGAATCCTAGGTAGGAGGAGAGGGGGCGACTGACTGGTAGGTGCCAGTAAGCATCTGCCAGGTCTATTGAGACTGTGTACGCCCCTTTTTGGTAAAAAAGTCCTTATGTGTTGCAATGTAAGCATCCGGAACTTGTTGTTCTCAATGAATTTGTTGAGTGGAGACAAGTCTAGAATGACTCTGAATTTGTCTGAGTCTTTCTTGGAAACACAAAACAGCCTTCCCTGGAATTTTGATGGACTTTGCTTTTCTCATTACCTTCTTATTCAAGAGTTCTGGGGTATATTCTTCCAATAAGGGGGCGGAGTGTTGGAAGAATTTAGGAAAAGTGGGGTGGATTTTCATTCCCTTTCTAACCATGTCCATTCATAATTTGGCTGTGGATCAGGGATCGAAGGTCCAACGATCCTAAACGTGGAAAAGTCTGCCTCCTACCTGGAACCTCTCATTGTTTAGAGGCTCCTGAGGACTTGTTTCCGTGACCGCGTCCTCCTCCACCCTTGGGGGTTTTCCAGAGGATCCTCTTTTTGGGCCGTTACCTTTGTAGAGCCAAAAGGTGGTCGAGTACCTTTCAAAGCCTGGATTAAACACAGGTGACTGGCTACCAGCTGTTGAGGGACCATCTGGAAGGTGGTTTGCGGCTGGGCTACCATTTGAGGCACCGTGGTCATGGTCACGGTCGGAAATTGTGCAGTTCTAATGATGATTTCCTCTTTGAGGACATGCCCCACTTTTGGAGCAGGTTCTTATACTCCGTGGTGGCTTTGGTAATGACCTCTTGGACCATTTCCTGTGGGAAACGGTCTATGCCCCAGATACATGATGAAATCAGTTTTCTGGTTCGTGTTTCACCGTTGATGCGGCAAACACATGGTCTCTACCGGTCCTTTTATGACCTGAGAAAAAACCTACAAATCCATCACAAAAGGGTGGGACGTTACTAAAGGCCTGCACACATTTCTTACGCGGTTCTGACGAGACAGTGAGGCGATAAGCTTATCTTTCGTCGCCTGTTCCCTTCTCAAGGGATGGTTTGGCAACTTTGGAAGGTTCTCGTTAAACTGCTGACCTGCTATCTACGGACCCAACTTCGAGACGGAGAAAGATAGATGTACTTCTTTCCACTTCTCCTCTCAGGGAGGAAGGCTCATGAGGAAGGAGCAATGATGGTTGAATGCTTCTTGTTCACTGCTGAGACTTTGGAGTTATTATATCCGGCTCCTTTCTGGTTCTTGGTAAAGATGGCTTGGGCCTTGTCATGTTCGAGGAAAATGACTTCCTTGGTATAGCCTCTTCGCGGAATGTAGGCTTATGTCGTAGTCTCACGAAGCAATCTGGGTACGCTGAAAGCTGGGCCAGAATTGAAGCTCTTCAAGGCAAGGGGATTGGGCCCCAACTTCTAGGAGATATAAAGTTTCCTATTCAACCTGGGCATGTGTTCCGTCTACCACCAGGGGTTGGTTCGGAACAGTGAGGGAGGTCAGATATTTTAAGGGGCTTAGCAGAGCCCCTGGAAGTGCCAAGGTGTTTCCTTCCCTGTACCTCTCTTTTCCTCTCTTTGAGATCTTGCTTGTTCTCCTCTTGTTTCTTCCGGAACAGTGTCAGCATCTGCTGGATCTACTCTTGGAGCATTTCGCTCCTGCCGAACTGTCTAGCCAGTTGGGGAGTTAGGGTTGAAGAGGTTGACGGCATAAGTTAATATGCCAGCACAGTGAGATGAGGTACCTCAGTCATCGTCGAAACGGATCCTTCTTCCTCCATGGGTGGTTGAACCACTCCTTATACTGGGCCTTCTTGCAGTAGGTCCTGTCTGGTATCAATGGAGTCTCTGGCATCTGATCTTGGTGGATGTCCAAGCCTTGTAGTGCCTATTGATATCCGTGTCCACCATCCATTGGATAGAGGGAGGCTGGACCTGTGTCTGAGGCACAAACGTATTCGATTGAGCCTTAGGGAACAGTCGGCACTTCAAAATTTGTTAGGTAGGTAAGGTCCCTGAAAGTTATTCTGGAAGCCTCATACTCACCTTTGTTGGGTTTCCCTTCCTGTATTCTTGACTCCATAGTATCAGGGATGTCTTTTACAAAGCCGTCGGTCAGCAAGGTCAAGCAATTGCAGTGACCTTTCGGGTCCCAGAACCTCTGGAATCCAGATATGATGCAGCAGGGGCATAAGACCCGTACATCGTATGCCCAGAAAAGTTCTTACTCTTGTGGTTGCAGAACACCCCTGTACACTTCGCCATCAGCTCCTCCTGTAAGGGAGAGAAAGGGGAATGAGTATTAGGTTGTTTATAATATTGAAATGATATATGCTAAAAATACGGGTTCCAGTACCTCAGGGATCCAAATACGATGCAGCGGGGAGCATGAGACCTGCAAATCTTGTGGCCATAAAAGGTCCTACTTTTGTGGTTGCAGGACAGGGCTGCACACATCTCCTTGCCCTCCTCCTGTAAGGAAGGAAAGAGTGAAATGAGTATGGGGTAATTTATCATACTGATAATTATTCGCATGTAGTAAATAGTAATCATTACTATTATAATTATAGCTTAGGATAGTAAGCTAGAAAGGAAATAGGAAAGACACATATCTGTGTTTCCTGTCCAGGCAATTGCTGTGACCTCCCTCAATATTGATATTTTAAAATTTCCTTATTAGGGAAATATAGGGTGGAATAGCTCTCGTACGTAGAGCTGGAGTCAGTGTATACTAGCACTAACTCTCCCACAAGTAAATATTAATACTGTAGGGTAAAGATTTTATGTTCTGATGATCTAGAATACATCAGAATGTTGAAGGAATACTTCACTTCAACATTTGCTTAGCGGTCTCAACAATGGACTGTGAAAGGACACAGAATATGTTGGAAAATCATACTACTGTATATTATATACTATAGTTTTCTAACTGCTGTATTTCTATACTGCAGGAATACTGGCTACTGTATAGTCTCATACTGTAGTTCTGCCGGCATACTACCGGCTAGGCAAGTACCCGGTGGCACTAGCCGACAGAGAAAGAGAAAGAATGGATAGAACGGCTACCATACTATTATAGTTTAGGACAATAATAAGGGTTGTAGGGACCACTATCTCTACTGCCTAGTTTCCAGAATGAGGATTCAAATGGAAGGGGAAAGAATGTATTCATTCTAGCTTCAATCCAGCCACAAAATCTGTTACCAGCTGCACTGCTGGTTACAGGGTTTGTGGATGGCAGTCCAAGAGAGGACTGAAGAACACTCAAAGTTGTAATGAGTCTCCCACCGGTAGCTGTCATGGCCGGCACGACCTTACCCGGAGCCATGCTTCCATTAGGGGAAAGGTCGAAGCAGCAATCTAGCCACCTAGATACACTGTGCTTAATTCGCTACTACAAAAGGAATAGTTCTCTGGGGTGGTACTGGGAGGGGATCCACCTGGTAACCTTGATAACGACTCCCCTTCAAATTCGCCACTCTTCCCCCTCAGAACGAAAACTCTATTCAGGGTGAAAATTGCCATGCGTCATATCAGGAAATACGTCCCCTGATATAATGCGATATCCTTAAGAGTTATTTTAAGGATACTCGCGCCAGGAGTTAGAATTCTGGAGACCTGTGGTCAATTCTCTGAGAGTATCACTGTAGCCAAATATACCTTAGAAAGTTGCCTAAAGGAACCTTCCATCAGGACGACGTGGACATATCACCCAAAAATAGAATTTTCGCTTTGCTCAAAATCCGTTTAATAGGATTAAGGGAATTCCTGTTAGAGATCATCAACTACTAACTGATGAGGAAAACAAATTTATTATTGATCCGATAGAAAAGGCAGAATTGCTAGCAGAAGCTTTTGGGAAACATTTGCATGTCAATTGTCTTAAAGTCAGAGAGGGAAATGATTGAATGGGTCGAAATAGCAAAACACAATAATGATTTTCAGGATTACAACAAATTATTCTCAATGGCTGAGGAAGAAGAGTGCTTCAAAGAGTTGCCAAATGAAAGTGCAACAGGGTTAGACATAATTCACAACAAATTCATCAAGAATATGTCAAAGGGAAAACGCCATCAAGTATTAGATTTTATTAATAAAAGCTGGAGAGTTACATGTTTTCCTAAGATGTGGAAACAGAGTATTATTTGCCCGGTACTAAAATCTGGAAAACCCTAGGAACTACCAGAATCCTACAGACTAATCCCATATTTATCTTGCTTTGGCAAACTAATGGAAAGAATGGTTCATAAACGCCTAAACTGGGTGTTAGCAAATAATGAACCATTAGGAAAAAAGAACCAGAGTGGATTCAGAAAAACTAGGAGTACAGCAGATCAGTTAGTTAGGCTGGAGCATGAGATAAGAGTTTCATTAATAAATCGTAAGGTAACAGTACTTGTTTTCTTTGAGTGCCTATGATACAATAAACCATCCAGCTTTGATGTATAAACTCGCATGTATGGCCACAGGGAGACTGTTCTTTAAAAGATATGGTATGAGTGTTAAATGTAGAAAATAATATTCTAACCTAGAAAAAATTAGATCAGGGGTTCCTCAAGGCCCAGTCCTAAGTCCTACAATATTCAACATCATGATGAGTGACATACCAAACGTAGAACCAGTCAAAAGTTCAGAATTTGCAGATGATACTTGCTTCTATGTAACGGTAGATACAATTGAGATAGCTTGTCTGGAAATTCAGGATACGGTTGAAAGGTATTACGAATGGACCCAGAAATGATGGCTAAGGATAAATGCAGGCAAAACGAAGGTAATGTATTTTACAAACTACCGAAATAGATATCTTAACCAAAATAAAAATTGACAACAATACAATTGAATGGGTACATAAATACAAATATCTAGGATTAGTATAAGACAGTCCAGGCCTCACTTGGACACATCACATCAACCATGTAAAAGCAGTATGCTACCAGAGACAGAATTTATTGAAGGCGGTTTCCTCCAAGTCATGGAGAGAAGATAGGTAAAATTTGCTGATGTTCTACAAGGCTTACATTTTAAGCAAAAATGAATATGGAATTGAAGTATATTCGTTAGCAGCTAGAAGTAACATAGAAAAATTAGGAAAAAATACAAATTATTGCTTTACAAATAGCAATGTGAGCTAAAAGCACATCACCGATTGTATCACTACAAGTTGAAAGTAACGTGACACCATTATGAATAAAAATACAGTACAAAATGTTGCTTTACTATGTGTTGGATCTAAGGCTAGGCGGGATTAGGAAATGAGAGTCAGCGTGATTTCGTATCTTCATTGCAACTTATTCACAGCAGAAGGAAGTAGTACAAATAGCCCGTGACGTGGACAATGGCGTTACTTATGTGGGCAGCACTCAAGCGCTACATGCAGCCTCAGTTTAACGCATTGTCAGTGCACGTAAGGAGAAGAATCTGAGAACTGACTTGTTTATTATCGGAGACATTCTGTTTATATACAGGAGTAAGGATGGAAAAGAGGTGCCCGGATAGGGCGAGACGACCTCCGTCGCACAAAGGTCAAGTCTGACCAAGCATTTGTGTTTCTTATGAAACTTTACATAAAATGTGTGGAACATCAAATTCAAGGAATGTCATAACATATACATTGGCTGAAAGGCCGGAAAAATCTACGTACATTTGCAAATACATATAGGCCGTAACAAGTACGGTTGTAAAATGATAAGTATAAACTTGGTATGGCGAACTGAAATCCGGCAGAATGATGTATTTACAAGTACTCACCCCACCAGACAAGGATTATTTTACAATAATTATTGTTGACAAGGTATCATTTCAATCCTGGTATCTTCGAGGAGGGCGAAGGCACCCCCGGGTTCTTGATATCTGCGGACAAGGGCCGTTGTTGAAGGCTGATACCTCTGATGTGTCGTCCGACAGGATGCTTCCCTGGGCTGGGTTCCCGGTGGGTTCGACTGTCTGTCGTCGTGCCTGGTTGCAACGAGTGGGAGGAGGCTTGTTTTGGGTAGCACTGGGGTATGCCCCTTTCCAGCATTTGCGGCGTCATCGTCGTCGTTGTCAACCATCAGGAATGCGGGTTTCAGCCTGTCGACGGTAACCCATCCCCTTGGCCGTGGATCATAAGGCAGTATGCCTTGGGGATGCTCTTCACGATGCGGTATGTACCCCAGTATGGCTGCATCAGGGGGGGTGTCGATGTGCGTCATTCCTGACGAAGACGTAGCTGCAGGTGTCAAGGACCTTCAGTTTGAAACGCTTGGTCCTGTCAGTGAAGGCTATAAGGCATGGCATGAATTCCCAGCAACCTCACAAAGCCTCGTGATCGGTGTGTCCTGGTTGGTGTTGTTTGTTGGGAATAACTCCCCAGGTACAACCAGTGTTTTGCCGTACACCTTCTCTGCCGGAAAACCTCGCCATTTGCTCTGGAGGTGGTCCTGAGGCCAAGGAGGACCCATGGTAGTTGTGATTTCCAGTTTTCATTGGTGCAGGGGTCCATGAGGGAAGCTTTCAGTGAACAGTAAACCCTCTGGACCCTCTCTACCATGTTGATGGCTGCGTGGTTGTACGCCATCATGCTGTGAAGGGATATTCCTAGTAGACAAGCCAGGGAGGCCCCCAGCTAAGACAGGAACGCTGACCTGCGGTCGGTCGCGATGTCGTCTGGTACTCCGTAGCGGCTGATTCAACTTGAAAGGAGGGCTTCTACGCAGGCGTTGGTTGTTGCTTCCGTCATGGAGGTGGCTTCTGGACACCTGGTGGATCGGTCTATGATCGTGAGGAGGTATCTGGCATCTCCAGACTGTGGGAGGGGTCCCACGATGTCGACATGGATGTGCCCGAAGCGGTACCTTGGTTTAGGGAAGTCCCCTCCGCCAGATTCCGTGTGTCGACTGATAAATATCTCAGTGCTCATTGTGCTGTCTCACACCAAAACGCGATATGCACCGTCGTTAGTCCTTTAATGGAGTCAGGTTCCTGTGTTCATAGATACGTAAATGGCAGGGCCACACCACTCCGGAAAAAACGCCAGAACCCAAGAGTTTTGCACCTTAATGAGTCCATTAGTGGCATTATTTGATGTCGACCCAGGAGAGGAACTTTCAAAAAACCTAACTAAGGTGTCGTAGGATTCTGTTAAAGGTTTTCTGAAAGTAACGCAGCCGTAGTGAGTCCGTTAATGACATAGCCAAAACTGCAAAGTTACCATCCAATCCTATAGGTCACCAGTTTTGAGGCACGTAATGAGAAGCTTCTGAGAACTGACTTGTTTATTACCTGAGATATTCTGTTTATATACAGGAGTGAGGATGGAAAAGAAGTGCCCGAGTCGGGCGAGACGACTTCCGTCGCACAAAGGTCAAGTCTGACTGAGAATTTGTGTTTCTTACGAAACTTTACATACAATGTGTGGAACATCAATGACATGAAATGGCATGATATATACTTCAGCTGAAAGGCCGGAAAAATCATCATACATTGGTATATACAAATAGGTCGTAACAAGTACGGTTGAGAAATGATAGGTATAAACTTCATCGAAATCCAATAAAAAGATGTCTTTACAACATCTTACACTAAGTAAAACTAAAACAGTTAAGTAAGAATCACCCAACTATTCAGGCAGTTCTAAACGATAAAAAACTAGACTGTGGAGGATGGAACTCTGGTTACTTTAAAAACGGATTTTGAGCAAAGCGAAAAATCTATTTTAGGGTGATATGGCCATGTCGTCATTAAGGGTACAAAACGGATATTGAGCGAAGCTAAAAATCTATTTTTGGGTGAGATAGCCATGACGTCCTGATGGAAGGTTCCTTCAGTAGCTTCCTAGGGTATATTTAACTACAGTGGATATTCCCAGAGAATTAAACTAAAGGTTATCACAGAATTCTAACTTCTGGTGCGAGTACCCTAAAGGTTTCCCTCTAGGATATTGTATATCAACAGGGAACGCATGTATTAACACGCCACATAGCTATCTGCACCCCATATAGAGTTAACACTTCGATATTGAAAGGTGGCTGAGTAACTGAGGGGCCATTCCAAAGTTACTCTCATCCGTGGCTACTTTTGGTACTCGAGACGTAAACAAACGGGCGCCATTGCTAAATGACGTCACGTCCGTCCTCATCCTGAGCTCAGCTTCTATCAATCTCCGTGATACAGTAGGTCAGGGAGGGGGCTGAAAGGCTGAACTAGAATAGACGGGAGGGTCTATCAGGACGTCATGGCTATCTCACCCAAAAATAGATTTTTCGCTTCGATCAAAATCCATTTTTTAGGCTCAAGCCATGGCATCCTGATTGAAGTGTACTAGAGAATTAATGTATAGTAGATTTTTTACCCCTTTTATCCAGGTGCCAAGGGCTTTGAACAGTATTATAGAACATGTCCTTACCAGAGAGTCTATGATAAACTAGCTTCCCACCCCCCTGGCAGGGAAGTCCTGGTGGACAATAGGACATCTCGAATCGATCATTGAAGAGATACTCACCCGGTGGAGAGATCATACTGGACACGGAGACAAGACAAAGGTTAATATTCGGGTAGGAATATTATCAAGCATAGGTAAGTATATAACATAATTACTACTCCCCTGGAAGAGAGATCATGCTGGTCTCGGAGACAGGACAAAGGTTAATATTCGAATAGGAATATTATCAAGGCATGAGTGAGTATATAACATAATTGCTTATATTATTCTTTCTGATCATCAGTAAAGAGGTAAATGAAACTATAACAATCGTATATTTCTTGATAAGGAATAGGAGCGAAAAGAGACGCACATGGAAATAAAATAGACATTTTATTTTTAGGATTGCAGATCATTATGGCAGTAATTACAATAATGAATATAGAATTTATTTACATTAATAAAGAATAATGTACATAGAAATGAAAAACAGTAATCTTGATTCTGAAAAGAAAAGTTTGATTTTTAGAAACACAAGTTCCAGAGGAACACCAGTCTTTTTAAAATTCAAAGAAAACACATCATGCCCTAGGGCATGTGGCACTCATGTAAAGTCTATGACATTTCACCTTGGTAAAGAACAGTCTATTAGAAACACTAAGTGTCCATTAAATCACTATGTATCACGATAGGGTCAACACAGGCACCCATAGAGATAGAGTCCTAAGTAACTCACTGTTCTATGCAGATTTAAGCAGCAGGTTTCATAACACTACCTGCGACTACCACGAAATGCTTTACTTCTTGCACTTGTTTTGCGTAGTGCTTGATGAAAACGCGCGATGATTTCCAGCCTGTAAAGCTCTTGAGGCTTTCGAAATCCATACTCTGAAAGAAGTTCAGAGAAGAAGCGACTTTTCTAGGGTCGTGACCTGTGGGTGTACTATCAGGATCCGCTCTGCGAATGAATTAGGTGATTTTCGCTCTTAGTTGTTTCAGTGACAGGTCGCTACCCGATGTTTCTTCTTTGAAGAGTTGTCCTCCACCGAAGTTTGAAGTTCTTCGAAGATAGACCTTTAATTAAGACTCTCCACTGGGCATAGAGAGACATCTTCCTTCAGGGGACAGATTCTCCAAGGGCCCCATCTCTTGGTGGGTAGTTCATTCTTAGCGAGAAACGTCGGATCGGGGAAGAGGGTAAGATCTCCTGTCTTGGCGAACAGGATATGACCCTCTTCTCTTGATAATGCCACTATTTCACTGACTCGGGCTCCCGAGGCGAGAGCAAAAAGGAAGATAAATTTTTGAGTCAGGTCTTTCAGAGGGCACGAATCGTTGTCCAGGCTGGAAGCAAAATGGAGCACCTTGTCCAGGGACCAGGAGAGAGGTTTTGGTGGGGGTGCTGGGCGTAGTCTAGCTCTTGCCTTTGGCAGTTTATTGAAGATATCGCTGGACAGATCAATCTGGAAGGCGTATAGGAGTGGTCTAGTCAAGGCCGATTTACAAGTGGAAATCGTGTTTGCCGCTAAGCCTTGTCCATGAAGGTGAATGAAGAAGGACATGAAAAATTCATTGGTGATTTCCGTAGGATTTTTTGCCTTGACGAAGGCGACCCACTTTCTCCAGGAAGATTCGTATTGCCGTCTGGTAGACTCAGTCTTGTACTCCTCGAGGAAGTCTAAACTTTTCTTCGAGATCCCAAACCTTTTCTTTGCGGCTAAGGAGAGAAAATCATGAGATGAAGGTCCCTGACTTTCAGTGATGAAGCGAAGACAGTCGACTTCTGTACTTGTTGAGAGAGAACTGGGCCCGGTAGGGGGATCAGCGTGGGCTGCAGCTCCAGGACCAGGGGATACCAATTGCTTCGGGGCCACTTGGGAGCCACTAGGGCCGCTGTCCTTTTGAAGGTTCTCAGTTTGGATAGGACTTTCAGCAGAAGGTTGGGAGGAGGGAACAGGTATATCCTGGACCATCTGTTCCAATCCAGGGACATAGCATCCACTGCTTCTGCCTTAGGGTCCTCGTATGGGGCCACATATCGAGGAAGTTGATTGTTGTCGCTCGTCGCGAAGAGATCAATCTGAAGTTCCGGGACTTGGTGAGGGATGAAGGAGAATGATCTTGCGTCTAGAGACCATTCCGACTCTATTGAGCTTGTCCTCGATAGAGCGTCCGAGGTCACGTTGCGGAATCCTTGTAGGTGAACTGCAGACAAGTGCCATTTCTTTCTTTCTCCCAAACGAAAGATCGGAAGAAGCACCTGATTTATCTGGGGCGATCTCGAGCCCTGACGATTGAGACATCTGACTACCACCGAGTTGTCCAGAGTTAGACGGATGTGAATCAAGGGAGGCGGGGAGAGTTTCTTCAGGGTGAGAAGAACCGCCATGGCCTCCAAGATGTTGATGTGAAATGTCTTGAATAGGGGAGACCATGTTCCTTGAACCTGTTGTTGGTGGGAGTGACCTCCTCAACCCTCCAGTGAAGCGTCCGTGTGGATGTTGATCGATGGAGGCGGGTGTTGAAGAGGGAAGGACCTTTTCAGGGCCTTTGCTTCTAACCACGGCTTTAAAAGTAAGCGAAGTCTGTTCGGAAGCCATCTCTTGAGGTCTCTTCGAGCGATGGATGCGAAACATCTCCAGACTCCCGCGGCATCCTTTAGCTGTGTGCGAAGCACTGGGTTTGTCACAGAGGCGAACTTTAAAGAGCCGAGAACTTGTTCCTGTTGTCGTCTTGAGATCCGTTTGAATTTTAGAAGACTTCTGACAGACCCTGCTATTTCCTTCCTTTTCTTCTGTGGAATGGAAAGGCGGTGTGACTGAAGGTCCCAATGGATTCCCAACCATTGGAACTTGTGAGCTGGAGAGAGGCGAGATTTTTCTGCATTTATCTTGAAGCCCAGATGCTCTAGGAACTAGGTGACTTTGTTGCAGGCTCTCAGACAATCTTCGGGCGATGTCAACCAGACTAGCCAGTCGTCTAGGACGCCCTGAAGACGTAGCTGTTGGACGATGGCGTCTGCCAGCTTGGTGAAGATCCGTGGAGCCACGTTGAGCCCGAAGGGCATGGCCCTGAAGGCGTAACTTTTCCTTTGGAGTCGAAATCCTAGGTAGGAGGAAGCATAGTGATTCATTGGAATGTGCCATTAGGCATCCACCAGGTCTATGGAGACTGTGTAGGCCCTGTGAGGCAGAAGGGTCCTTATCTGTTGCAGAGTCAGCATCTTGAATTTGTTGTTCGCAATGAACTTGTTGAGGGGGGATAAATCTAGAATGACTCTGAGTTTGTCGGAGTCTTTCTTGGGAACACAAAAGAGTCTCCCTTGGAACCTGATTGACTTCACCCTCCTGATCACCTTATTGTTCAAGAGTTCTAGGACATATTCTTCCAAGAAGGGGGTTGACTGTTGGAAGAATTGCTGGAAGGATGGGGGTGCTTGAATCCAGCTCCAGCCCAGTCCCTTCTTGACGCTGCTGTGTGCCCAGGGATCGAAGGTCCAACGATCCTGGAATTGGCGGAGTCTTCCTCCCACCGGACGCACTTCATTGCTTCTGGTGTCCCGGGGTTTGCCACCTCGGCCGCTAGCTTCCTTTCCTCCTCTGCCTCTGGAGGGACGGCGAGAAGAATCTCTGCCGGAACCTCTGCCTGAGCCCCTACCTTTGGGACGAAAGGTAGTAGAGTGTTGCTCATACGCAGGGGTGAAGACCGGTGACTGCGACACCACCGGCTGGGGGACCAATTGAAAGGTCTGTTGTGGCTGCGTAGCCACTTGGGGAGTAGCCGGACCGGGAAACTGTCGTCTCGGTTGACGTTGCTGGGGTCAGGGTTTAGAGGATTTCCTCTTAGGCTGAGGGCCATCGTCCTGAGAGGACTTCCTCTTTCGGGACTTGCCCCACTTATGGAGAAGGTTCCTATTCTCTGTAGCAGCTTTGTCCACTATCTCTTTCACCAAGGTAAACGGGAAGAGATGTTTGCCCCAGATATTGGAGGAAATCAGTCTCCGGGGTTCGAGTTTCACCGTTGCACTGGCGAATACGAATTCTCTACAGGCTCTACGAGCCCTAGCGAAACTATATAGGTCTTTGGTTACGGTCGCCGGGTGCGACATAGCAAGGACCATGTAAAAGTCCGGGACTCTGGTGTCCCCGGCCATGAGTTCTAGCTGTACCTGACGGGACAGCGAAGCGGCGAGTCTCTCCTTCATATCCTGTTCCCTACGAAGGAGGTGATCGTTCAGCCGTGGGAGGTCCTCGTTGAATTGACGACCGGCCACATCAGGTTCCAGTTTTCCTACCGTGAAGGTCGACTGGATGTCTTTCCAGTGCCTATCATTGGGGGAAAGATTAATGGAGAAGGGTCTGCACTCCTCCAGTGCAGGGCAAGGCTTCCTTTCCTCCACAGCTTTCATGACCGCTTGGAAGGCCTTTTCAATGAAGGGGAAGGTTGCAGTAGCTGGAGCAACGAAGGTTGGATGCTTCTTACTCAGCACTGGAATCTTGGAGTTTGTGAAACCCTGGCTCTTCACTGCCTGAGCTAGCATAGCTTGGGTCTTCGCGAGATCGAACACAATCACTTCTTTCGGTTCGGTCTCTTCTTTTGAGGCTGGTTCAGACCTGAGCCGGACGTAACAGTCCGGATAAGCCTCGAAATTCGAGAAGAACTCCACTTCTTCCAGCAAAATAGAGCCAACCCTTTCACTAATATAGATCTTGCCAGTTGTGATTGGCATATGCTCGGCGTATCTCCAAGAGCTAGCTTCCAAGCAGGTGGGGAGTTCCTTAACCGAAATCTTCTTCGGTTGTTTGAAGCCGACGAGAGTAATCCGGAATTGCTCCTGAGTCTCGCGCAGCTTCTTGTCAATGAGGGCTTCAAGCATTCTGAAGACCTCCTGAGTGGCCAATGGAAGAAGGTCCGGGGTGGCAGAAGTCGAAGGAACAGGTTCCTCGGACGGTGCAGGAGTTGCTGGGGGAGCAGGAGCGACCTCGTTCTCCGAATCAGGGTATTCCACCTGATCTTCCTCATAGTCGAGCTCCTCGCCCATGAGGTTCTTCTCCGTCTCTTCAGACACCTCTGACATACATACGTTCCACGTTGTTGGAATCAAGATGGCATTCACTCATGGACTGTGCCATGACGACATCGGGTTCGACCACGATCTGGACGGTGGGAATTTGTTCATGAGGGACCACCGAGTCCTTAAATGCTTTTGGAAAAAGCAAAGCCCTAAAGTCTTCATTGGGAAGATACGGTCCAGTGGCGTTCTTTTGGAAGCCACGCACCCATTTGCGTAGCTTCTCCCTAGCAATGTCCCTTACCTCCGCAGTAGGAGGATTGTCGAACGCCTCAACGAGAAGACTCTTGCAGACTGAACAGTTCTGCGGGTTCCAAAATTTAAGGTCGCCTTTCTTGGCGGCGCAGGGGGCGTGGGTCCGGCATGCCTTGTGCCCGTAGAAGTCCGGGCGCTTCACTCCACAGAAGTTGCTTTCGCACTTCATGTACTCCTCCTGTAAAAGAAAGAGGTCATGAGTACATGGAAGGCATAAGAATGACTTACATTACTCTAAAATTAAGAATAACTTAATCTATAATAGCATATTAATGTTCAAGATTGATGAGCGGGAAAGGAAGTAGATAGACACATACTTGTGAATCCCGCCCAGCCGTTTACCGTAACCTTATCCGTAGACAATTCCTTTGGACCCGAGGGTCACAAATGAGGGAAATCTGTATGGATGAGCCAAGCTAGGCTTTTAACAGGAATTGTCCGCAGAGAGTACCAGGGTCTGAGACCACTCAGAGCCTTGGGGGAGAGGAGAAAATAGGATAAACCCCTTAGTAAATGTAGGTTCCGGCAATCGACTGCACTGAGATACACAGAATATGCTAAAAACGGTTGTAATGTGCAATCAAACAGCATAGCCACTATTTTGGATGGTATAACAATATCTATATGGAGGTGGCCAGGCTATCTGGCTGCATCATATTGACTGCCGGCATGTTGCCGGCAACCAGAAAAGGGGTACATGTCCCTTAGCGTCTCATGAGTGGGCGCCGGCAGACCGACGGAACACCGGAGGCCGGTCCTGCAGGGTGGAAGTCATCAAGGCAGACACACTGAGCAACTAAGATGGATAATACCACAGTGGTGACCGCCGGCACAGCGGCGGTTCGCCGGCAGAGGCGGCGGATCGCCGGCAGAGGCGGCGGATCGCCGGCAGAGGCGGCGGATCGCCGGCAGAGGCGGCGGATCGCCAGCAGAGGCGGCGGATCGCCGGCAGAGGCAGCGGGCTCCGGCAGCCGAAGTCTGACGGCATGGTGAGCCTTGGGTCAATTCATAAGAGAGAGATATATATAAGGGTGGATACCTAGATTGCCGGCAATCAATGCTGGCATGTGTGCGGCAGACTCCGAAAGTCGGCCAGCTGTTACTAGGTAAATATAAGGGGTGGGACGTCGGCGGTATGTCAACGGAAGGCGGCAGCCTCCGGCACTCGGTAGGCTGACGTCTTAGAGGGGGAAGGCATCTTATGAATGAAGGTCACCTGAGGTAGTGGCGGTTATCGCCGGCAGTAGAGACGGCAAGGGACTGGCACCAAGATAGAAAGAGAAAAAGGTAAGGAGGGATGGGAGGGGTAAGATCCCATACCCCTCCGGCATCCCCCCGGAGAGAATGCACTCATGATAGGAGTGGATACTCCTAACATCCGGCGGCAGTGAGCCGGCAGACGGCCGGGAGCCTGAGGTAACCCAAGGGAGGGATAGAGGGCACTCAAAGAGCGGGAATCCCCCACCGCCGGCAGTACCGCCGCCAGAAACCACCCTTATAGAACGCTTTGAAGGGTATGTGTACCAGAGCGGCCAGATCAGCTGGAGAACAAGGCTAGCCCTACCACTCCACCCAAGGGAGGAGTTGTAGGTCCAAGGACAGGGGTGTGTAGGCAGGCCTACACCAAAGGGATAGGTGGGGAGGGAGAAGTAGGGGTCTTTCTAAATGGGTAGACTCTGCTAAATGACGTCACGTCCGTCCTCATCATTTTGCCTGTAGCTCCTTGCTTAAGTCGGATTTTCCCTAAGTGCTTTTTTCATCAGCTTACATCGCCGTTATGTCGCTACTTTCAGCCTCGCCTTCTTCTGGAAAGTTGAGTACCAGGTCCCAGTATTGTTTAAATAAGCTCTAGCCATAAAATAACTTCTACTTTTCGTAAAATATTGTGTTTTGTGGCAGAGCTGTGCCGATACCGGACGCGCCATTTTCTGGCGTCGCTGTTCATGTTGCATGCTTTATTTAGTTAGCCAGAACAGCCATCTCTGGTCATTTAACTAATTAATATTATTAGTTATTTAGTCTTCCTAGCTAGGAAATACTTATATCGTGTTTTAGCGCTCATCAGTCTCGGTCGCCGTTCGACCCCATACTAGATCGCTAGCTTAGCCCCTAGGCGGGATAGCCTAGTGCTTGTTTTCATGCATGATATATACCAGTGTTCCTAGGTTAAGCTATGAAGATTGTGGCATTATTAAAAACACTATTAACTGTGATGTAAGTGTTTTCTCCTTCGTGGACCATATAGGGGACTGTGTTGATTGTGTATCATTCCATCCTAACCTAATGTTGGAACCCCTATATGCTCCCTATCCCCCTGCCTGCGGGCATTCCCTCTGTGTAGTCTTGCTTTCCCTTCTATATAGGGGAATTTTGTCTACACACAGAGTAATTATCGCTTCTCTGCCTACCCTAAGGGAATGACCCTCCCTTAGGGTCGTGACCGAGAAATAAGGAAGGGCTCTGCCCTTCCTCAGTTGCACCTGGTTGGGTTACTCCTTCCTCCCTGCAACTTACGATGTGTCTTTCAAGCTTTCCTAGCCTAGGAGTTAGCCCTCCTTCTCTAGGTTAAGCTCTGGGGGTTGACTCTGCCCTATTATAGTTTGAGACGGTACTCTTGTACCGTTCTCATTCTGGGCTACCTAACCTAGGTTAGGGAGTGTTCTCCCTTACCTTGGTGGACGTTCTCATACAGAGTCTCCTCTATAGAAAGACCCTTTTCTTCCCCCTCCCCACCTATCCCTTTGGTGTGGGCTTGCCTACACACATCTGTCCTTAGTCCTACAACTCCTCCCTTGGGTGGAGTGGTAGGGCTAACATTGTTCTCCTGCTGAGCTGGCCGCTCTGGTACACATACCCTTCATAGCGTTCTATGGGGGTGGTTGCCGGCAGCGGTCCGGCCGGCGGGGGATTCCCCCCTCTTGAGTGCCCTCTAACCCTCCCTTGGGTTACCTCAGGCACCCGGCTGACTGCCGCCGCCCTGCCGCCGGATGCTAGGAGTATCCACTCCTATCATGAGTGCACTCTCTCCGGAGGGATGCCGGAGGGGTATGGGATCTTACCCCTTCCAGCCCTCCTTACCTTTCTCTCTTTCTATCCTGGTGCCGGTTCTTGCTGCCTCTACTGCCGGCGATAGCCGCCACTACCTCAGGTGACATTCTTTCATAAGATGCCTCCCCCCTCTAAGACGTCGGCCTTCCATGTGCTGGAGGCTGCCGCCTTCCGTCGACATACAGCCGACGTCCCACCCCTCATCTTACCTAGTAACAGCCGGCCAAGAGTCGGCCACCGGCATGCCGGGATTGATTGCCAGCAGTCTAGGTATACAACCATATACATATCTATCTTATGAATTGATCCAAAGCTCACCATGCCGTCAGCCTTCGGCTGCCGGAGCCACCACCCTGTGCCGACGACCCGCCGCTGTGCCAGCAGTCGCCACGATGGTATTATAATTTAGATACTCAGTGTGTCTGTTTTGATGCCTTCCACCCTGCAGGACCGGCCTCCAGCATTCCGTCAGTCTGCCGGCACCCTCCTGAGAAGTTAGGGGACATGCACCCCTTCCATACCTGCCGACAACATGCCGACAGTCAAAATACTGCAGCCAGATGGCTTGGCCACTTCTATATATAGGTATTGTCTTACCATCCAAGATTGTGGCTATGCTGTTTGATTGCACATTACAATATTCCAGCATACTCTGTGTGTCTTAGTGCGGTCGATTGCCGGAACCTACATTTAATAAGGGGTTTCTCCTGTACCCCTTCTACTCCAGGGATCTGAGTGGTCTCAGACCCTGCTACACTCTGCGGGCAATTTCTGTTAGAAGCTTAGCTCGGCTTATCCATATGTATTCCCTTATTGTGACTTTCAGACACAAAAGAAATTGCCTACAGATAAGGTTACGGTAACCAACTGGGCAGGATTCACAAGTATGTGTCTATCTACTTCCTTTCCCGCTGTGGCGGGATGTTGCAAAAACAACCCCCACACCCTTGAATCACTCTAGCTGACAAATGTCTCCACAAAACAAACTTTCCCCTTACGTTATCTCAAACCAGACTCTTAGACATAAGGACAAAACAAAACAAAACATAACCTTAAATCTATATTTCATAAAACTTAAAATAAATCATAAACCATCCACATTCAAAATTAATACTTTAAACCAATCAAAACTTAACACTTTAAACTAATCAAAATTTAACACTTTAAACTAAATATATAATTAACAAAGAAAACCTTTCCGCAATCCAATAAATCCTAACGAAACTTAAAACTAACCGCAACCCAAACATGAAAACACAAAACACATATATATTACGAGTTCAACACCAAAATTTGTATGCTCATATATGTTATTTGCAACACAGTCGTTCACAAACTGCCGAACTGTCTTTCACGGCACAACCCTCAATCTGTGATTAACAGGTTAAACTGTATGGCAAGTTGCCACCACTGCCTCCATAATCGGGGTCGTAATCATCATCGTCATCATCCTTATCATCATTATCATCATCAATAGCAGCAATCGAATCATAATCATAATCGTAGTCCAAGTCGTCAACAAAATAAATCTGAGCAATCGTATCGAGTTCTGTTACAGGCCAAGTCGTCAACAATCACGTAAACACTCGAGGAACTCTCTCCCAAAGGAGGAATCGCAGCTTTGAAAATCAAAAAACACTTCCACGCTGGTCGAAAATATATAAATAGTTATCCAGCACTCACACAACTGCCTTAAGCTGCAGTCAAATAAAAAAAGCATTCGCTCCGAAACATTCACCACTGTCGTAACCTAACTAAAAAATGTAAACAAACAATCTCATTTGTACCAACAGTCTTTCTCACCACAAACGATCGTTAACCTAACTACTTTCGCTCGCTAACACAATATCTCTCTCTCTCTCTCTCTCTCTCTCTCTCTCTCTCTCTCTCTCTCTCTACCTCTCTCTCTCTCTCTCTCTCTCTCTCTCTCTCTCTCTCTCTCTCTCTCTCTCTCTCTCTCTCACACAGGATTTGGCAAAAACAAAAAAATAAAAATAAAGCAAAAATAAATCCTCCACATTCCTCCCCCCTTACTTTGCCAAATCCTTCTCACACAACACTTACATTATTTTTTTCATAACCCAGTCGCAGTCCGGAACGGGACCTCTACTCCGAGTAACTGGGCCTCCATATACTCTCTCATTCACTTCTTCCTTATCACAATCATTCGCTACATTAACACTATTCCTATCTAAATCCCTATCATCTAATATATCATGTACAATCATATCTACCTCGTTCTCATCTGGCCCTATAATTACACTCATTTCTGTAAACAGTTCATCCATTTCATCAAAAACATTCTCAACTTTAGTAAAAGATTCATTCATACTACTAATCATTCTCCTATCTCTCACTCTCGCATTCGTCATCCTTTCTTTTACATCACCTAAGGAAAAGCCACACACACTATAGGTATCATTCATACTCAGCCATGATTCATCTGTATTAATACATTTATCCTCCACACTCACTTGCACATTTACACCCTTGTCATACTTATTCGTATTCTTACCTATACCTATAAATTTCCCTTGCACTTTCTCCTCACTTAAAACTTTCAAACGCCTCTTTTTCCTATATTCAACCAACACTAATTGTTTATTTTCCAGCCCTAACTTCTCATGCATACTAGATTCATACTTGCTCATTTCCAACCAATTATTCATCCCATTCTCACAAACATTAATCCTATTCCTTCCACACACACAGGAGGACTCACCCAGCTGAACCCTCTCACACTCTAGTTTCCCGAACATCCTGGCTGACTTAATCCCTTCTTCCTACATACTCTAGCTACATGCCCATCTGCACCACATTCAGTACACTTACCCCGTGGCTCCTTGCACATTCTAGCATAATGACCATCCTTACCACAATTACCACAAATCACATTCATACGATTACTACGACATCCACTCGCTATGTGCCCAGTCATACCACACCGATAACATTTTACCCCTTTCTCTTTCGTGCACTCGCTAATTCTATGCCCTACCTCACCACATCCAAAACAAGCACCAAGAGCCCATCTACATTCATTCTTCTTATGTCCTACTTTCCCACATCTATAACACTTCTCTTCTCGGATACAACTACCTGACCTATCTTGCGGCGCACTAGTACTCCTATCCCTCCAAACCTGATTCCCTTGCCTAAACCCTTCATTTGTCCTTACAGGTATTCCCACATTACTTGCCCTAACACTCCTATCTACTACATTATCAGCTACCCTCATTGGTCCTCTCAAAATTGCGTCCTTATAACTACCAAATTCTATTACACTTTCTTCCATTCCAGTTCTTACACTCACAGATTTACTTTCTTTCATGCACCTATCTAACTTGTAATCCTCAACTATCTCTAAAATATCATCCCATGTCAATCTTTCTTTCGTCCACCTCATTTTCTCCTTCCGTTTCAAATTAACAAACTCAGCAACATTCTCGGGTACAGTAGCCAAAAACTTCCTCATTAACTCCTTATTCTCATTTATACCTTCATCCCCATACTTCTTCCTAGCTAAAGTTTCCAACCTACATACATACATCGATATCGCTTCTCCTGCATTCATCCTTGCCTCATCAAAATCATTCTTACGCTTATACTTAACACTCCCTTTCATACGTTTTACCTGCTCAATTATTCTCGTTTTCACACTTTCATAATCAACGTCCCCTACACTCATTATCACTCCATACATCGTCAACAAATACCCAGTCAAATATTCTCCTAACTCCCTAGCCCAAACTCTTTTACTATCACCATACTTATCCTGACAATACCTCTCATACTCCTTGAAAAAATCATATACATCCCTACTGCTATGCTCATTGAACCTTTCACACCGAGGTACCTCTCTCATAAACACAGTCTTACACACATCACGTTCATTCTCACTGCTATCATCACTGTCTACTCCCTTGTTACCTTCTTCCTCATTCGAATATAATGAATCCACTTCCACACTTAAATTCCTATCCTTAACCATTCCTTTCTTACCCTTTTTCTTACTTACCACTTTCACCCATTCACGATCGTCCTTGCTATCAGCCTGATACTTTTTCTTCCCTTTCTTCACATCACTTTTACCTTTCCTTTCATCTTTCCTCTCACCTTTCTGTTCATCCTTACTATGCCTAATTCCCTTATCTTCAATATCACCACCACTATTACTACTATCACTATCACTTCCTTTCCCATTATCACCTACCTTATCCTTCTCTTCCACTACCAACCCATTGCCCGAAGCTGAGGACACTCCTCCGACTGCACCTTCACCCATTATAGTTTTCATCATCCCCATGACTTGCCCCATCATATCTTCCATTCGTTTCTCTATTCGTTCTTCATTCTCTTGCATCCTCATCTCAACACATTCTTCCACTCTCTCTACTGTCCCCTTTAACTCCCTAAGCTCCTTCTGCATCGCCGCATTCTCCCAGTTCAACCTCTCATTCTCTATTAGCAACCTCTCCTCACGCTCCTTACTCAGCCGCAATTCCTCCTCTAGAGCCTAATATTTACCTTCCATTTTTCTTCAACCTTAATTCTAAATTTGTATCCTATCAGTCCTTCGTCAAAGAGTCCAGCTATCAGTCCCGCCTCAGCAGTCCCTGTTCGGGCGCCAAAATAATGTGGCGGGATGTTGCAAAAACAACCCCCACACCCTTGAATCACTCTAGCTGACAAATGTCTCCACAAAACAAACTTTCCCCTTATGTTATCTCAAACCAGACTCTTAGACATAAGGACAAAACAAAACAAAACATAACCTTAAATCTATATTTCATAAAACTTAAAATAAATCATAAACCATCCACATTCAAAATTAATACTTTAAACCAATCAAAACTTAACACTTTAAACTAATCAAAATTTAACACTTTAAACTAAATATATAATTAACAAAGAAAACCTTTCCGCAATCCAATAAATCCTAGCGAAACTTAAAACTAACCGCAACCCAAACATGAAAACACAAAACACATATATATTACGAGTTCAACACCAAAATTTGTATGCTCATATATGTTATTTGCAACACAGTCGTTCACAAACTGCCGAACTGTCTTTCACGGCACAACCCTCAATCTGTGATTAACAGGTTAAACTGTATGGCAAGTTGCCACCACTGCCTCCATAATCGGGGTCGTAATCATCATCGTCATCATCCTTATCATCATTATCATCATCAATAGCAGCAATCGAATCATAATCATAATCGTAGTCCAAGTCGTCAACAAAATAAATCTGAGCAATCGTATCGAGTTCTGTTACAGGCCAAGTCGTCAACAATCACGTAAACACTCGAGGAACTCTCTCCCAAAGGAGGAATCGCAGCTTTGAAAATCAAAAAACACTTCCACGCTGGTCGAAAATATATAAATAGTTATCCAGCACTCACACAACTGCCTTAAGCTGCAGTCAAATAAAAAAAGCATTCGCTCCGAAACATTCACCACTGTCGTAACCTAACTAAAAAATGTAAACAAACAATCTCATTTGTACCAACAGTCTTTATCACCACAAACGATCGTTAACCTAACTACTTTCGCTCGCTAACACAATCTCTCTCTCTCTCTCTCTCTCTCTCTCTCTCTCTCTCTCTCTCTCTCTCACAGGATTTGGCAAAAACAAAAAAATAAAAATAAAGCAAAAATAAATCCTCCACACCGCTCATTATTCTCAAGCATTAAAATGCCTTGTAATTAATTTAATGTTTAAAAATTTAGATTAAGATATCTTAATTTTGGAGTAATGTAAATCATTCTTATGCCTTCCATGTACTCATGATCTCTTTCTTTTACAGGAGGAGTATATGAAGTGTGAGAGCAACTTCTACGGGGGGAAGCGCCCGGACTTCTACGGGCACAAGGCGTGCCGGACCCATGCCCCCTGCGCCGCCAAGAAAGGCGACCTGAAGTATTGGGACCCGCAGAACTGCACAGTCTGCAAGAGTCGTTTGGTTGAGGCGTTCAACGATCATCCTTCTGCGGAGGCAAGGGACAACGCTAGAGAGAAGCTACGCAAATGGGTGCGTCGCTTCCAGAAGAGCGCCACCAGACCGTATCTTCCCAACGAAGACTTGAGGGCCTTGCTTTTCCCAAAGGCATCCAAATACTCTGTGGTCCCCCGTGATCAGATCCCCACCATCCAGATCGTGGTGGAACCTGATGTTGTCATGGCCCAGTCCATGCATGAGTGCCATCTAGATTCCGATAACGTGGAACGTATGTCGGAAGTGTCAGAAGAGACGGAGAAGAACCTCATGGGCGAGGAACTTGACTATCAGGAAGATCAGGTGGAATACCCTGATTCGGAGACCGAGGTCGCTCCTGCTCCTACTCCCGCAGCAACTCCTGCACCGTCCGAGGGACCTGTTCTTTCTACTTCTGCCACCCCGGACCCTCTTCCATCGGCCACTCAGGAGATCTTTAAGATGCTTGAAGCCCTCAAGGAAAGAAAACTACGAGAAACACAGGAGCAATTCCGGACGACTCTCGTTAGTCTTAAACAACCGAAATGGATTTCGGTTAAGGACCTCCCCACTTGCTCGGAAGCTAACCCATGGAGATATGCCAAGCATATGCCAATTACAACTGGCAAAATCTACATCAGTGAAAGGGTTGGCTCTATCTTGCTGGAAGAAGTGGAATTCTTCCCGAATTTCGAGGCTTATCCGGACTGTTATATCCGGCTCAGGTCCGAACCAGCCTCAAAGGAAGAGACCGAACCAAAGGAGGTTATTGTGTTCGATCTCGCGAAGGCCCAAGCTATGTTAGCCCAGGTGGAGAAGAGTAGGGGTTTCACCAACTCCAAGATGCCGGCGCTTAGCAAGAAGCATCCAACCTTCGTTGCGCCAAATGCTGTGACCTTCCCCTTCATGAAAAGGGCTTCACAGCGGTCTTAAAGGCAGTGGAGGAAGGGAAACCTTCCCCTGCACTGGAGGAGTGCAGACCCTTCTCCATTACTGTCCCTCCCGATGATAGGCACTGGAAAGACATCCAGTCAACCTTCACGGTAGGGAAACTAGAGCCTGACGTAGCCGGTCGTCAATTTAATGACGACCTCCCAAGGCTAAATGATCAACTCCTTCGTAGGGAACAGGATACAAAGGAGAGGCTTGCCGCGTCGCTGTCCCACCGAGGTACAGCTGGAACTTATGGCCGGGGATACTAGAGTCCCGGACTTTTATATGGTCCTAGCCAAATCGCACTTGACAATGGTGACAAAGGACCTATATAGCTTCACTAGGGCTCGCAGAGCCTGTCGTGAATTCGTGTTCGCCAACGCGATGGTGAAACACAAACACCGGAGGCTGATTTCCTCCAATATCTGGGGTAAGTATCTCTTCCCATCTTCTCTGGTGAAAGAGATTGTAGACAAAGCCGCCACAGAGAATAGGAACCTTCTCTACAAGTGGGGCATGTCAAGAAAGAGGAAGTTCTCTCAGGATGATGGCCCTCAGCCTAAGAGGAAACCTCAGAAGCCGAAACCCCAGCAACGTCAACAGAGACGACAGTTTCCGGGTACGGCTACTCCCCAAGAGGCCACACAGCCACAACAGACCTTTCAGTTGGTCCCCCAACCGGTGGTGTCGCAGTCACCGGTCTTCACCCCTGCGTATGAGCAACACTCTACTACCTTTCGTCCCAAAGGTAGGGGCTCAAGCAGAGGCTCTGGCAGAGATACTTCTAGCCGTCCCTCCAGAGGCTGAGGAGGAAGGGGAGCTAGCGGCCGAGGTGGCAAACCCCGGGACACCAGAAGCAATGAAGTGCGTCCGGTGGGAGGAAGACTCCGCCAATTCCAGGATCGTTGGACCTTCGATCCCTGGGCACACAGCATCGTCAAGAAGGGACTAGGCTGGAGCTGGACTCAACCACCCCAGCCTTCCAGCAATTCTTCCAACAGTCAACCCCCCTCTTGGAAGAATATGTCCTAGAACTCTTGAACAAGAAGGTGATCAGGAGGGTAAAGTCAACCAGGTTCCAAGGGAGACTATTTTGCGTTCCCAAGAAAGACTCCGACAAACTCAGAGTCATTCTAGACTTATCCCCTCCCAACAAGTTCATTGCGAACAACAAATTCAAGATGCTGACTCTGCAACAGATAAGGACCCTTCTGCCTCACAGGGCCTACACAGTCTCCATAGACCTGGCGGATGCCTACTGGCACATTCCAATGAATCATTACGCTTCCTCCTACCTAGGATTTCAACTCCAAAGGAAAAGTTACGCATTCAGGGCCATGCCCTTCGGGCTCAACGTGGCTCCACGGATCTTCACCAAGCTGGCAGACGCCATCGTCCAACAGCTACGTCTTCAGGGCGTCCAAGTGATGGCCTACCTAGACGACTGGTTAGTCTGGGCGACATCGCCCGAAGATTGTATAAGAGCCTGCAACAAAGTCACCCAGTTCCTAGAGCATCTGGGATTCAAGATAAACACCAAGAAATCTCGCCTCTCTCCAGCTCAGAAGTTCCAGTGGTTGGGAATCCATTGGGATCTTCAGTCACACCGCCTTTCCATCCCACAGAAGAAAAGGAAGGAAATAGCAGGGTCTGTCAGAAGACTTCTCAAATCCAAATGGATCTCAAGACGACAGCAGGAACAAGTTCTCGGCTCTCTACAGTTCGCCTCTGTGACAAACCCAGTGCTTCGCACACAGCTAAAGGATGCCGCGGGAGTCTGGAGACGTTTTGCATCCATCGCTCGAAGAGACCTCAAGAGACGGCTTCCAAACATACTTCGCTCACTTTTAAAGCCGTGGTCAGAAGCAAAGGCCCTGAAAAGGTCCATCCCTCTTCAACACCCGCCTCCATCGATCAACATCCACACGGACGCTTCACTGGAGGGTTGAGGAGGTCACTCCCACCAACAACAGGTTCAAGGAACATGGTCTCCCCTATTCAAGACGTTTCACATCAACATCTTGGAGGCCATGGCGGTTCTTCTCACCCTGAAGAAACTCTCCCCGCCTCACTTGATCCACATCCATCTGACTCTGGACAACTCGGTGATAGTCAGATGTCTCAATCGTCAGAGCTCGAGATCGCCCCAGATAAATCAGGTGCTTCCTCCGATCTTTTGTTTGGCAGAAAAGAAAAAATGGCACCTTTCTGCAGTTCACCTACAAGGATTATACAATGTGACGGCGGACGCTCTATCACGGACAAGCCCAATAGAGTCGGAATGGTCTCTAAATGCAAGGTCATTCTCCTTCATCTCTCACCAAGTCTCGGAACTTCAGATCGATCTCTTCGCGACAAGCTACAACAATCAACTTCCTCGATATGTAGCCCCATACGAGGACCCCAAGGCAGAAGCAGTGGATGCTATGTCACTGGATTGGAACAGATGGTCCAGGATATACCTGTTCCCTCCCCACAACCTTTTGCTGAAAGTCCTCTCCAAACTGAGAACCTTCAAAGGGACAGCGGCCCTAGTGGCTCCCAAGCGGCCCCGGAGCAATTGGTACCCTCTGGTCCTGGAGCTGCAGCCCACGCTGATCCCCCTACCGGGCCCAGTTCTCTCTCAACAAGTACAGAAGTCGATTGTCTTCGCTTCATCACTGAAAGTCAGGGACCTTCATCTCATGATTTTCTCTCCTTAGCCGCAAAGAAAAGGTTTGGAATCTCAAAGAAAAGTTTAGACTTCCTCGAGGAGTACAAGACTGAATCTACAAGACGGCAATACGAATCTTCCTAGAGAAAGTGGGTCTCTTTTGTCAAAGCAAAAATCTTACGGAAATCACCATTGTTTTTTGTATGTCCTTCTTCATTCACCTTCATGGACAAGGCTTAGCGACAAACACGATTTCCACCTGCAAATAGGCTTTGACTAGATCACTCCTGTACGCCTTCCAGATTGATCTGTCCAGCGATATCTTCAATAAATTCCCAAAGGCATGCGCTAGACTACGCCCAGCACCTCCACCAAAACCTATCTCCTGGTCCCTGGATAAGGTGCTCCATTTTGCCTCTAACCTGGACAACGATTCGTGCCATCTAAAAGACTTGACTCAAAAAGTTATCTTCCTTTTTGCTCTCGCCTCGGGAGTCCGAGTCAGTGAAATAGTGGCATTATCTAGAGAAGAGGGTCATATCCTATTCGCAGATACAGGAGAACTTACCCTCTTCCCCAATCCGATGTTTCTCGCTAAGAATGAACTACCCACCAAGAGATGGGGCCCTTGGAGAATCTGCCCCCTGAAGGAAGATGTCTCTCTATGCCCAGTGGAGAGTCATAAGGTCTATCTTCGAAGAACTTCAAACTTCGGTGGAGGACAACTCTTCAAAGGAGAAACATTGGGTAGCGACTTGTCACTGAAACAACTAAGAGCGAAAATCACCTACTTCATTCGCAGAGCGGATCCTGACAGTACACCCGCAGGTCATGATCCTAGAAAAGTCGCGTCTTTTCTGAACTTCTTTCAGAGTATGGATTTCGAAAGCCTCAAGAGCTTCACAGGATGGAAATCATCGCGCGTTTTCTTCAAGCACTACGCAAAGCAAGTGCACGAAGTCAAACATTTCGTGGTAGCCGCAGGTAGTGTTATGAACCCTGCTGTTTAACTCTGCATAGAACAGTGAGTTACTCGGGACTGTAACTCTCCGGGTGCCTGTGTTGACCCTGTGGTGATACATAGTGATTTCATGGACACTTAGTGTTTTTAATAGACAGTTCTTACCAAGGTGAAATGTCATAGACTTTACATGAGTGCCACATGCTCTAGGGCATGATGTGTTTTCTTTGAAAAAGACTAACATTCCTCTGGAAATTGTGTTTCTAAAAGTGAAATTTCTTTTCAGATTCAAGATTGAAGTCTTTATTTTCTATATACATTATTCTTTATTATTGTAAATAAACTTTACTATTATTATTGTAATTGTTACCACAATAATCTACAATCTTTGAAATAAAATGTCTATTTTATTACATGTGCGTCTCTCTCCGCTCCTATTATTTATTAAGAAATATACGATTGTTATAGTTTCATTTACCCCTTTCTTTCTGAAGGAGAAGAATAATATATATATAATTGTATTATATACTCACTCATGCTTTGATAATATTCCTACCTGAATATCAACCTTTGTCCTGCCTCCGAGACCAGATCGATCTCTCATCCAGGGAGTGTAGTAAATGTTAATCACTTAACTATGCTTGATAATATTCCTACCCGAATATTAACCTTATGTCTTGTCTCCGAGTCCTGCACGAACTCTCCGCAGGGTGAGTAGCTCTTCAATGATCGCTTCGAGATATTAGTATGGTCCACCAGGACTTCTCTGCCAGGGGGGCAGGAAGCTAGTTCTTCACGGAATCTCTAGTAAGGACATGTTACATACCTCTATTCGAAGCCCTTGGCACTTGCATAAAAAGGGGGAAAATTTCCACGATACATTAATTCTATGGTACACTTCCATCAGGACGTCATGGCTTGAGCCCAAAAAGCCGATTTTGAGCGAAGCGAAAAATTTATTTTTGGGTGAGATAGCCAAGACGTCCTGATGGACCCTCCCGTCTAATCTAGTCCAGCCTTTCAAGCCCCGCCCTGTCCTGCTTTATCATGGAGATTAGCAAGAAGCTGGGCTCAGGATGAAGACGGACGTGACGTCATTTAGCAATGGCGCCCGTTTGTTTACGTCTCGAGTGCCAAAAGCAGCCACGGATGAGTGTAACTGTGGAACGGCTCCCCAGTTATTCTCCACCTTTCCATATCGAAGTGTTAACTCTATATGGGGTGCAGATAGCTATGTGGCATGTTAATACATGCGTCCCCTGTTGACATACGATATCCTAGAGGGAAACCTTTAGGGTACTCGCACCAGAAGTTAGAATTCTGTGATAACCTTTAGTTTAATTCTCTGGGAATATCCACTGTAGTTAAATATACCCTAGGAAGCTACTGAAGGAACCTTCCATCAGGACATCATGGCTATCTCACCTGTAAGGACAGTGAGACAAGCGTCACCAAGATCAACTGATACTTTATTTGAATGTGCACGGAAGTATATTACAAGGTGCGGACGGAAAGGTAGGATGACGTTGGCGCTAAGTCAGATTGAAGTGCCCGCCAAAATATATGTGTTTTCTTACACTTACAAATATATGAATTATGGGTTGACAGAAACATTTTATGAAACGATACATATATCAAAATGTAGCTCTGGTAGAGCAGAATATATATATATAGGAAACCACAGTGTGGCGAAAGGAGAATTTAAATAAATAAGTAGTTTGTCGATTTTCTGGACGACGAAGGGATCTGTGTCCTTACAAGTACTCCCCCCCCCCAAGACATCGGGCGGCGTAGAGGGCTGATGATTAATCTTCGTATCTCTTCTGGCGTCGGAGGGTTCCTCTTGTTCTTGAACGGAGGGGCGCGCTGGCGGTCGGTGTAAGGATCTCTTCCTCTTGTCGTCGTTTGATGATTTTTCTTTCGTCGGGCGACTTCTTTTGAGGCGGAACTCTGGGTCTGCCAGGTCCAGCGGAGGCGGTGTCGCTTCCTTCGAGAAACGCTGGTTTCACGCGGTCTATTGAGACCCAGTCCTCTTGACCATGGACATTCGAGAAGGAAGGCTTTCGTTGTCTTTTTAATTACCCGGTAGGGACCTTGATAAGGCCTAGTCAGTGGTTGTCGATGAGCGTCGACACGGACGAAAACGTACCTGCAGTCATCCAGGCTTTTTGGCTTGAAGTGCTTGGTTCTGTCCTGGTAAGTTTTGAGACACAGCCTGAACTTCCTGGCGATGTCCTTTAGGTAATCCAGCTGCGTGTCGTCGGTTGATGAGGGAAAGAATTCGCCAGGCACTGCGAGCGCTTCCCCGTAAACTTTTTCGGCGGGCGAAGGTTCGCCGTCTGCGCGAGGAGCGGTGCGAAGGCCGAGGAGTACCCAAGGAAGTCGTGATTTCCAGTCCCCGTCGGTGCAGCTCGCCATCAGGGACGCCTTGAGGGCGTGGTGAGTTCTTTCGACCATGCCGTTTCCGGCGGGGTTGTATGCCGTGGTGCTGTGGAGCGTCGTCCCCATCAGATTCACCAAAGCGAGCCATATTTCTGAGAGGAAAGTGGGGCCTCTGTCAGTCGTGATGTCGTCAGGAACGCCAAACCTGCTCACCCAGCTTGACAGGAGGGCTTCGGCACATGCTTGAGTTGTAGCTTCGGTCATCGGCGATGCCTCCAACCACCTTGTGGAGCGATCGATGATCGTAAGTAGGTAGCGAGCGGATCCAGAAGGGGGCAGTGGTCCCACGACATCGATGTGTATATGGCCGAAACGTCTTTTTGGCTGGGGAAAATCGCCTACCCCCGATTCGGTGTGACGGCTGATCTTGCTTGACTGGCAATTGATACATGACTTCGCCCATTCCCGGGTGTCCTTTTTTATCCCTGGCCAGACAAACTTTTCAGACAGAAGGCGAGCGGTGGTGAGTCATGAGGGGTGCGAAAGTCCATGGATGATATCGAATATTTTCCTTCTGCAGGAGGCTGGTACCCAGGGACGAGGGCGGCCCGAGCTGGTGTCGCAAAGAATAGTTACTCCTGCTGGTCCGAGGGGAATCGCACTTATTTTGAACGCGGATGGCTCCGTCAGGTGAACCTGGGCTTCTCGGTCAGTGCGTTGTTCGGTTGCGAGATTGGCGTAGTCGATTCCCAGGTGGATCGCGTCAATTTCAATCCTTGAAAGGGCGTCCGCGACTGGGTTTTTCTTTCCTGGGACGTAACGTATGGTGCACCCGAATTCGGCGATTGATGCGAGATGACGTTGTTGTCGGGATGACCATGCGTCCGTCGATTTCGTGAAGGCGTGTACGAGGGGTTGATGATCCATTGCGATCGTAAAGGGGGTACCCTCCAAGATGTGCCTGAAGTGGCGGACGGCGAGGTAGACGGCGAGGAGTTCCCTATCGAAGGTGCTGTATCTTGTTTCGGCGGGTTTCAATTTCTTGCTGAAGAATGCCAGCGGTCGAGGAGAACCATCGACGAGTTGCTCAAGCACAGCCCCGCAGGCGACGTTGCTGGCGTCGGTCGTTAGTCGCAGGGGCGCGTTGTCGTCGAAATGAGCCAGGGTGGTGGCATTCGCAAGGGCATCCTTCGTCCGAGCGAATGCCTGTTGCTGGGGCAAGCCCCACTCGAGTTTTTTCGCTTTTCCTTTCAGGACGTCGTCGAGGGGTGACAGGGTTTGTGCGATGTTGGGGATGAAGCGCCTGTAGTAATTGACCATTCCCAAAAACTCCTGAAGTTGGCGGATGGCCGTAGGCGTTGGGAACTTCCTGATGGCGTCGACTTTGGTTGTCATGGGTTTTACCCCGCGCGAGGATACGCGGTGACCAAGGAAATCCACTCCCTCCGCACCGAACGTGCATTTGTCGAAGCGTACGACTAGGCCGTTCTCCTGTAGGCGCTTCAGGACGGTGCGGACGTGTCCCCGGTGTTCCTCCTTGGTTTTCGAGAATATCAGGATGTCGTCGACGTAGCAGACGCAGAAAGGTAGGTCACCCAGAATGCTATCCATTAGTCGTTGGAAGGTCGCCCGGGCATTGCGTAGACCGAAGGTTGAGTATGCGAAGGTGTAGGATCCGAACGGCGTTACAATGGCAGTTTTCGGGATATCTTCCGGGAATACGGGGACCTGGAAGTAAGACTTGAGGAGGTCCATCTTGGTAAAAAACTTTGCGCCGTGCAACGCGTTCGTTAGGTCCTGCATGTTGGGCAGCAGGTAATGATCGGGCGTTGTGATGAGGTTGAGGCACCTGTAGTCGCCGCAAGGTCTCCAGGACCCGTCCGGCTATTTAACCATGTGCAGGGGTGATGCTCAGGGGCTTGATGCTTTCTTACAGATACCCATGCGCTCCATGTCCTCGAAGGCGCGTTTGGCATCCTTCAGTTTCTGAGGCGGGAGGCTGCGGAATTTGGCGTGAGTGAGAGGTCCTGTCGTTGTGATGTGGTGGTAGATACCATGCTTGGACGGGGAACCTGGCGAGTGTCGGAGCTCGGGCTTGAAAACCTCGGGAAACTCTCGTAGGAGGTCGGCGTAGGGGTGCGTCGTCACGGCGGATACGGACATTGTTGCAGGGCCGTGTTCTAGGGCGCGAGACTGGCAGGTTCCCGTGTCAATGAGACGTCTGTTAGCGACGTCGATGAGGAGTCCATGGTGGGCGAGGAAATCCGCACCGAGGAGGGGGCGATTGACGTCGGCGATAGCGAAGGGCCAAGAATACGAACGGCCCATGATAGATATCTTGAGGGTCTTGATTCCATAGCACCGTATGGGAGATCCGTTGGCGGCGATGAGTGAGGGAGCGTTTTTGTCGGGACCACGGTCTAGGTCGGACTTCGAAGGAGGGAACGTTGACTGCATTGCGCCGGTGTCCACCATGAGTCTACGGTTGGAAATGGTATCGAGGATACAGAAACCAATCTTGTTTTGGTTAACTGCGGCTGCGATGGTGGCAGGTGGATGCTTCTGGTGTCATCTTCTAGGGAAACTGCATGGTGCTCTACATTTCTTGGCGTCACTGCCGAACTGTTGGTGGTAGAAGCACCATGCCGGGTTAGGCCTAGGGTTTGGTCGCGTCGGTTGCGGTGGTTTCTTTCTTGATAGAATGTTGATCTTGTCGTCCTCGAGGGCCATTTCCGAGGAGTCTATGGAAGAGCAGCTGCTGAAGGAGGAGAACGGAGGCGGTGATGACGATGATGCTCCGAGGCAAGATGCTTTGGAGGCCTCCTGGAGCTTCTGAGGCTTCGACAGGAGTTCGTTCATCGGGAGCGTGTCGGCGTCTGTCAATTGGGCCTGTACGTCCTGTGGTAGGCGTCGAAGAAAGATTTCGTGAGATAAGCTAATCTCACGTCGTCGGCCGTTGCTGTCTGTTCCGGGGAGCATAAGCAGGCCGGTTAGCTCGTCCCACGCCTCGACAGGAGAGGTGTCACCCATGGGCTTGCCGGCGAGGTCCAGTACTTTCTGTGCCCTTGCTGAGACGGAGAGGGAGTAGATACCAATGAGTTTCGTTCTCAGGTCATCGTATGAAACTTGGCCGGCCTGGGCGTCGAGCCATGGGGAAATCTTGTCGAATACTTCTTCAGGTATGGAGGTGAGAACGATGTCAGCCTTGGCGCAGGAGTCGCTGAGTCTAGCAACGCGGAAGAGTACGTCCGCTCTCTGGAACCAGGAAGCAGTGTTGTGTTGAGAAAAGGGCGGCAGTTTGACTTTGGGCGTGCAGGCGAGGCCGTTGGGTGCGATGGGCGTGTTGCTTCCTGCATCGTGGCCAGACGACGAGTCGGCGAAGAGGTAAGAAGTTGATATGTCGGTTAAGCTCATCCTACTGCCTTACATTCACTGAAGTGTGGGAGAACCAAAGGCAGGTTCGTGCCTAAGGTAACAGAGTATGTAGAAGGTAGCACGGCCGTAATAAGTCCGTTAATGGCAAAGCCAAAACCGCTGATGCTACTTTCAACTCCGGGGTCACCAGTTGTAAGGACAGTGAGACAAGCGTCACCAAGATCAACTGATACTTTATTTGAATGTGCACGGAAGTGTATTACAAGGTGCGGATGGAAAGGTAGGATGACGTTGGCGCCAAGTCAGATTGAAGTGCCCGCCAAAATATATGTTTTCTTACACTTACAAATATATGAATTATGGGTTGACAGAAACATGTTATGAAACGATACATATATCAAAATGTAGCTCTGGTAGAGCAGAATATATATACATAGGAAACCACAGTGTGGCGAAGAGAGAATTTAAATAAATAAGTAGTTTGTCGATTTTCTGGACGACGAAGGGATCGGTGTCCTTACACACCCAAAAATATATTTTTCGCTTCGCTCAAAATCCGTTTATTCAAGAGTTCTGTAGAATGAAAGAGAAGAAGTATCCTAACCAATTAGACATATAGGCTACTCGGAAGGGTCCCAAAAAGAAATTAACAGTGAGGAATGGTCATGTGCAGCTACCTATGTTGTTTCCAGCCTTGGCTTTTATTGTAGTTTTAGATGAAACCCAGCAACGGCAAGTCTGGGTGCCGAATTATTTGCTATATGCGAAGCGCTGAAATGGACAGGAGGTAATTACATGCACAAAGAGACGGTAATATTCACAGATTCATTATCCGCCACTTCAATGATAAATAATAAGGATACAAAAAGATTCAAAACATTAGTGCACAGTATACAGGAGATGTTAATCGAAATGAATAGCAATTGCAATTTTGTAAAACTGCAGTGGATTCCTAGCCACAAATGAATCCTGGGAAACGAGTTGTTAGACGCAATCGACGAACAAGGTTTAAACAACCCCTGTAGCCTACTATCAACAACCTCTTGTCGATGACAGAAGAAAACGATATTAAAGAAAAAAAAGATAGAAACCTGGCAAATGGAATGGGATATTGTTAAATCAAGTAAGTGGTTCGGTACGTTTAAACCTATTGTAGAAGATTGGGAAACGGCTTATTGGAGAAATAGAAAAATAGAAACCTTAATGGGAAATTTGAGAATGTGATATGTTAGAGTAAATGTATAGGTCTATTTACATACATTCAAGATGTCAAACACACCTCTATGTAGCATATGCAATGTAGTAGAGGACATTTTAAACCAATGATAAATTGTCAGATATATAATCGGCAAAGAAATTATCTAAAAGTAAAATTAATAGGACTCAGATTGAATTTCTCCTTGAATAATCTATTAGGATAACACGGAGAAAAGGATGGGGGTGAAAACTGCTTTTATAACATTTCTAACTAAAACTAATTTACTAAACACATTATTATTATCTGTATAATTAACTATCCACCAGAGGAGTAAGGATTAAATTCAGTTTTTAAACCCACATAAATGTTCTTTTGTAAAGAGACTATGTTTAGTGCAACAATTTTTACAATAGAGAAACCGCAGGAGGGTGTTTTGAATATAAATGGAAGTAAATGTATTTAAATGTAAATGTTTTTAGAAAATTGTGTGATATATTTGCACTATAAAAACAATATCAATAGAGGGGTGGTGGGGGTGGGGGGGGGGGTATGGATATTGTTTGAATAAAATGTATGACATGAGGCCTCATGTGGGGGGGGGGAGTGAAGATATTCCTTTCATTCGGTGGAGGGTTAACATGTAATAAGAGACTAACATTAGAATTTGTCAACTGCATTGATTAGATCTAAAGTTTTATTTTGTATCATATTTACAAGGGAGTATATTGGCTCCAAGAATTGGGCCAGATCTACTATTAAAAATAGAAGAAGAAGAACAACAAGATAATATAACCGACCGTTTTCGCTCTACAAGATGACGGTTCTCAGCTCATTGAAGAGCGTAATTATCCCGGTCAGAAATAGACTAAGTGTAACAAAATGCGTAACGATAAGTAAGTATTGCTTAATCTTAATTTGTATTATTGAATGATAATGAAAACCACCTTTTAAACGGCAAATACCATTATAATGTAGGGACTTTTCTGCCGGTCGCCAATACACCTTTCACGCAATAAAGTAATTTGGCTATCGGCACTGTGAATCTTACTGGTGTTATTATAGTTACGGACAGGGAAAACTTTCATAGTAAAAATCAAATTTTCTCTATAGAAAAAAAGTAAATTTTTATTGTAATACAGGGTGTGATTTCGAAAAGAAACTATGTTTTTGTATAGTAAATAACGTGATTTAACCGAATTTGAGGTGGTATTACAGTTTCAACCATTATGGGAAATCTATTATATTAATATTTACCTTACTGGTGGTGTTATAGTTACGGACAGGGAAAACTTTCATAGTAAAATCCAAATTTTCTCTATAGAAATAAAAGTAAATTTTTATTGTATTTCAGGGTGTGATTTCTTGTGTTTTTCTATAGTAAATAACGCGATTTAACCGAATTTAAGGTGGTATTACAGTTTCAACCATTATGGGAAATCTATTATATTAATATTTGGAGCCTTTGTAGGGTGACGGCCAGATCCCGTAGAAAACAGGAATATTCTGAACTGTGGCCGTCGTTCTAAAAACGATTTTGGCGGGAGAAGCTAACTTAAAAAACCCACCTAACCTATGCTAAAAGCCGAATCCTTATCCTCGGGGGCTTCGCCTTCTCAGACCCCCCTTTACACAACAGTTTCCTTACCTACTAGTACGACGGGAGAAGCTAACTTAAAAAAACCCACCTAAACTATGCTAAAAGCCGTGTCCTTACCCAGGGGGGCTGACCCCCCCCTTACACAACATATTTAAGATCCGTAGACCATTTCCAAACGTTTTTATTCTATACAAGATAACAGTCGGAGCGATAATAAGCAAATTAGGACGCTTGGCCGTAGCGCTACAAACTACCCTAATATTTTTCCCGAGGGTAAAATTACAGTTTCAACCATTATGGAATTGGAGTTAAAACAACAAGTTTTTCCGTGTTTTTATTGCTTTGTTTCATATGTTGTAATGCAGAAAGACCCTACTTCATCCCAAGAATTATGGGGGACACCAGGTGGGAACCGGGGTTTGGGGGGGGGGGGGCATCAAATGATATTTGCAATAAATGAATACTTATCCTTCCACCACCCCTCCCCCTATACCCCTACCTAGCCCTACCAGGGGGGGGCCTCCCCCCTGCGACCCCCCCCCCTTAAGGCAACAGTGATTTTCAGGGCACTACTGAACCTAATAAACCCACCTAACCTAGCTTGCACAGTCCGAGACCTCTTTCAGGCTCCCCTGCACCAGGGAGAAGGAATGTCGTAGGACCTAAGGGAGTGAGGAGTGTAAACCAACGAACAGACGTTCCCTCAAAGGTATCAGACGTTGCTCGTCAAACACGTCCTTGCCATAAGACAGGAGAGACGAAGTTTCTCCTCGTCATCTGATGATTCGTCTCTTTAAAAGCCTGGGCGTAAAGTTTCGAGACGGTTGAAACGTTTATTAGTTCCTTCAGAACAAGTTCAACGTCCTAGCTGTAGTCATCATGAGAGTCCTGTTCATAGCGATGACGTTCATGTACAGACGTTTCTGCCACAGACTCGACGTGATGTTGAGCGGTAGACACCGTAGACACAACGTGACGTCGAGTGTCAGTCACCGTAGTCACGATATAGCATCGATCAGCAGTCGCCGCTGTTTCTACGTGACGTTTGAACGTCAGCCACCACAGTCACAGGTTGATCCGAAGTTAAGTGTTTTGCAAGATATGCTGTTAAAGCTTTCTTCTTTAATAGAAGCTTTCGATCCTGTTCCTGTGGGAAAGGATTCTTTGCTTTTTGTACGTCACGGTTCTGGGATACGTGATTCAGGTCTTCAACCTTCTAGACGAGCTTTGTTACGCCACTCTGACGTTATCCCTAGTGACAGCTTTGCTGTTAAACGAGATGCGGAGCATAAATCTCGATGTAACTTTGATCGCTTTGAACGTCAGCCACCGCAGTCACAGCGTGACGTTGAGCTGCAGACACTGCAGACACGACGTGACGTTGAGGGGTAGACACCGTAGACATGACGTGACGTCGAGGGTCAGTCATCGTAGTCACGATATAGCATCAAACAGCAGTCACCGCTGTTACTACGGGACGTTTGAATGTCAGTTACTTCTGTCACGACGTGTAGTAGAATAACATTCTCTGCAGTCACACCGTGACATCGACCCTCCAACTTTAACTTCTGTTCATATACAAGTTGATGTAGCCTGTCAGGCTTTTCCTTCACGTCATTCTGAATATAAATCTCCTTCTCCCAAGACTTAAGATTTATCAGATGATGTGCCTTCTGAAGAAGTTGATGACCCCCTTTCAACTAGTGTACCTTTGGGGAGTCATTCAGAAGAGGAGTATCCTAGGGTGGTCCAACAATCCCTTGATTTTTATTTATGAATTTCTTTAGTGAAATTTTGTCCTACTCGTTTTGTAACGGCTGCTCCGCCGTCTGAGTTTACTCTTGGCATGACTTTCTTCGACTCCTACATCTACAAAGTCAGTTCTCTCTTGTTCTTCCAAGAGGGCCATGCTCTTACTGGGAGACTGGTTGGAATCCAGGAGAAGTTTAGGAAAGTTTGCTTTTGCTTTTCCTCCTTCTTAATTAGCTTCTCGCTCAGGCGTCTGGTGTGACACAGGAGAAGTTCGAGGAGAAGTTCTCGGCTTGGGAGTACCTGCCTCTGCCCAGGGAGACTTCTTAAGCCTAGTGGACTCTCCTCGTCGTCTAGCCATGAGACGCTCCAAGATTTTATGGTCTGCTTCAGAGCTAGACCATCTCCTGTTAGGAGTTTTTTCGAGCGTTTGAAGTTTTTATTTGTTGGATTGGTCCCTGGGAGCCTTAAGTAAGAAGGTCTCTCCAGCTGTCAATGTATTGCTGTACAATTATGTCATGCTTGAACAAGGCTATCAGGGATGGCTCCAATGATCTGGCAGCCACGTTCACTGCAGGAACAAGGCTATCAGGGATGGCTCCAATGATCTGGCAGCCACGTTCACTGCAGGAGTACTTAAGATGTAAGTGCTCTCAATGTGTTCATTGTCAAGACAAAGTTCACGATGAAGTCTACCAAATCTGTCTTGGCAGCAGTAAGGGAAGGCGACTGGATGGTCTCTCTCGACCTTCAGGATGCATACTTCCACATCCCGATTCATCCAAACTTTCAACAACATCTGAGGTTTGTGGACGGGAAAGTAATGTACCAATTTCGAGCACTGTGCTTCGGCCTCATTCCTGCTCCTCTTGTTTTTACAAGGCCCTTGCAAAATGTAGCAAGCTTTCTACATTTTTTGAAGATTCAGAGCCTCCCTTTATTTTGAGGACTGGCTAATCAGGGCGTCGTCATTAAATCGCTGTCTGGAGAGCCTCTAATGGACATTAGACCTAACCAAGGAGCTTGGTCTCATAGTGAACGTAGAGAAGTCGTAACTTACAGTACTCCATCCCAGACTATTCTTTATTTGGGAATGGAGATACAGTGTCGGATTTTTCGGGCCTTTTCGTCTCCCACAAGAATGGAACAAGCTCTGTTAAAAGTCCGTCACTTGCAAGAGAAAAACAGTTGCTCTGTAAGAGTTTGAACGAGCCTTGTGGGAACTCTTTCATCGCTGGAGTAGTTTATCTCTCTGGGGAGACTCAACCTTTCCCCTCTCCAATTTCACCTAAACCATTGGAACAAGGAGAAGGGCTTAGAGAGTATCTCTTTCCCAATCTCCAACTCAGTCTAGACATGTCTGACTTGGTGGGACAGCAACATCAGACTTCGAGAAGGTCTTTCTCTTGCGATCAAGAACCCAAACCATGTGTTGTATTTAGATGCATCGGATTTGGGTTAGGGAGCTCCACTGGACAGTCTGGAATGCTCGGGTCTTTGGTTCACGGATCAGAAGGAACTCCATTTAAGGCAAGTAACATCTCTCTTTTGACGAGATTTGTGCAAGGAAAAAGGAATGTCTTGGCGGACTGCCTCAACAGAAGAGGACAAGTCACCTCCATGGAGTGGACGTTGCACAAGACTGTGTGCGAGAAGCTATGGATGACATGGGGTCAACCCACCATAGATCTTTCTGCGACTTCACTGACAAAGAGGCTCTCGACCTACTGCTTTCCAGTTCCAGATCCAGAGGCAGCCCACATAGACGCTTTCCTGCTAGACTGGTCTCACCTGGACGTTTATGCCTTTCCACCTTTCAAGATCCTAAACAAGGTGCTGCAGAAGTTCACCTCTCACGAAGGGACCAGGTTGACGTTGGTTGCTCCACTCTGGCCCGCGAGAGAGTGGTTCACAGAGGTACTTCTATGGCTGGTAGATGTTCCAAGAAGTCTGCCGTTGCGGATGGATCTCTTGCGACAGCCTCGCGTAAAGAGATTTCATCAAAGCCTCCCCACGCTTCGTCTAACTGCCTTCAGACTATCGAAAGACTCTCTTGAGCTCGAGGGTTTTCGAAGGAGGCAGCTAGAGCGATCGCGAGGGCTAGAAGATCCTCTACCATCAGGATCTATCAGTCGAAATGGGAGGTATTTAGAGACTGGTGCAAGTCCTCCTCTATTTCCTCTTCCAAGTGCCTCTGTAGCGCAGATTGCGGATTTTCTGCTTTATCTGAGAAACGGTCGCTCCCTCTCTGCATCCACCATTAAAGGCTACAGAAGCATGTTAGCTTCTGTTTTCAGGCATAGGGATTTGGATCTTTCTAATAACAAAGATCTCCAAGACCTGCTTAAGTCTTTCGAGACTTCCAAGGAGCGTCATATTTCGACTCCAGCTTGGAACTTGGACGTGGTCCTTCAGTTCCTTATGTCAGACAGGTTTGAACCGTTAAATTCAGCCTCCCTGAAGGATCTTACCCTCAAGACACTTTTTTTGGTGAGCTTGGCTTCGGCTAAAAGGGTTAGTGAGATACATGCTTTTAGCAAGAACATCAGCTTCTCCACTAATAAAGCAGCATGCGCTCTTCAACTTGGTTTTTTGGCCAAGAATGAACTTCCGTCTCGTCCTTGGCCTAAATCATTTGAAATCCCCAGTCTTTCTGAGATTGTGGGGAATGAAGTTGAAAGAGTGCTGTGGCCCGTTAGAGCTCTTAAATTTTATTTATCCAGAACTAAACCGCTACGAGGTTGTTCAGAGGCTTTATGGTGCTCCGTTAAAAAGCCCTCTTTGCCCATGTCTAAGAATGCGTGGTCTTATTTTATTAGACTTTTGATTCTGGAGGCACACTCTCATTTAAGTGAGAAGGATCGTAATTTACTTAAAGTCAAGGCTCATGAAGTTAGAGCGATAGCAACTTCAGTAGCGTTTAAGCAAAATAGATCCATTAAAAGTATTATGGACGCGACCTTTTGGAGAGGCAAGTTGGTATTCGCTTCATATTACTTGAAAGATGTCCAGACTCTTTATGAGGACTGCTACACACTGGGACCATTCGTAGCAGCGAGTGCAGTAGTGGGTGAAGGCTCTACCACTACATTCCCTTAATCCCAATATCCTTATAATCTACTCTTGAAATTTTTAATCTTATTTTGGGTTGTACGGGAGACTAAAAAGTCTTTCGCAATCTTTTTGATTTGGCGGGTGGTCAAAATGTTGTTTCTTAAAAGCGCCCAGATTAAGGGTATTGATGAGGTCCTGTTATAGGGGTGTTCGCCCTGGATATAACAGCTCCTGGGAGTCTTTCAGCATCCTGAGAGGATGGCTGGGCTTCGTGAGGAAAGCGGACTAATGAGGCAGAGTAATCATCAGAGTCAGCTTCCTTACCAGGTACCTATACTTAAGTTTGTTTTTATGAAATATTTGTCAAAAACTCTTGAGCGTATACGCCTTTATTGTTATAATACTGGTCTCTACCCACCACCATGGGTGTGAATCAGCTATTTATATATTCACCGGCTAAGCTTAATATTTAAAAATGATATTTTCATTATAAAATAAATTTTTGAATATACTTACCCGGTGAATATATAATATTAAAGGCCCTCCCTTCCTCCCCGATAGAGACCCTGCGGACTGAGAAGAACTGGAGTGGTTGAGAAGTATATGCGGTATCTGGCCGATAGTCGGCGCTGGTGGGCACACCCGCTACCTTCATGGCGATTGCTCGCGAGTTTTTTGGAATCTGTCGGGCCGTCGGAGACGTCAGCTATTTATATATTCACCGGGTAAGTATATTCAAAAATTTATTTGTTCCGTAACCGAAATACAATCCACGCTATTTACAGAGGGGGGTTACCTTTTAGCGCAGCTGAAATGGCGAGCCATTAGAATTTAACGAGGGTGTATTACCCCCGCGCTAGTTAGCCGGGGGGTAGGGGAGTGGTAGCTAGCTACCCCTCCCCCCCTCACACAGGTGAATGCTCACTTTCACTTTTGGCTCGGACTGTGACAGACGTCTCTGTCTTGGTCCTCTCTTGGCAGCCATTGTTTGTTTTGTCTTTACTTAATCGCTTACTTTTCATTTACTCACTATATATGTAAACATGTTTTCATGTTTGTATATATATTTGAGTATAGAAATAAGTAAGTTTCCTTTTCAGATTTGTGTGTGTAGTGTACGATATCTACGTGGAGTCCTCGGCAGTTAGGCCACCACGGCGTAATTTTATGGGTGGCGATCGAGTTTGACTTATGTCTTTCTCTCTTTCTCTCTTGAGGTCGTTCACCCTTTTACTACGGGTTACTACGCCCTTGTAGCTTCCTTTCCGTGTGGGGGGGGGGGGGTTGCTACGCCGTACGTTTGTCTCAATTAGTTATGAATCTAATTGTAGTTGTTTTTTTGTTTTTCAGCTTGTAGAACGATTCCTTTCGGGGTTTTCGTTCTTTCTTTAGTGTTCATTCATTTTTAAATTACATAATTACATAGTTACATAATTTTAATTGTTATAATTCTGTTTTGGTTAAAGCTCTCCTTCCGTGAGTGTAAGTGGTTGTGAGGGCACGTGCCTGTTGTGTAATTCTTGTTTCCTTTCCCTCGGGATTCCTCTTCGGAGCCTTCCCTGGGGAATGAATGTGTACTAATATTATTTGTTTTATTTTTTTTTTTTTACAGTTACCGATCTAGTTCGTTTCTGTAATATGGCAACGGTGTGAGTTGTCTGGTTGAGTCATGGGGATTCGGCTGTTGCTGCCTCCCCCCTTGTATTTTTGTCAGGGCGTGTCTCCTTCTACTGGAAGTACTTCCGTGACGACGGACAGCTCTCCAGTTCATTTTAGATCTCTCAGGAGGCTTGCCTCCTTGGGCGGGTAACTTCCCTTCCGAGGGAAGTTTTTCCTGTCCAGGCTTGAGTTTTTCCCCTGTTGGGGGGTTCTTCTCTTGCCTTTTTTTCGTGCGACTATGCTCTTGGTGCTGAGCGGTCGCACCTGCAGTTTCGCTCAAGGGGCTGGGCAACTGCAGGAGCTCCTCTTCGGAGGATTGCTCCTTTTAGGTCACTGGCTGACCAGTCTCTTCTACGAAGTGTTTCTCTTTCGTTCGCGAGAGAGTACACTCATAGAGACTCCTCTTCGGAGGTTTCTTCTGTTGCTGTTGCTGTTGGCCTCCCTCGCTGTAAGGCCCACCGTCCGCCTCGTCGTAAGGGCCTCTCATCTCCCTATAAGGGTGCTTGAGGCGCCTTTTTGAATCTCCGTTTGCAGCCTACAACTCCTTTTTCTCGATCTTCCGCCTTGGTGCAGATGGACAGCAGTCTGATCTCGTCTTCCGACGGGCAACGGTCTTCCCGACGGACAACGGTCTTCCCGACGGACAGCGGTCTTCCGACGGACATCAGTCTCCCGGCGGACAACGATCCCTTCGGGGCAAAGGGTTGCCTCCCAGGGGGGTTCTTCCCTTGCGTGTCAGGGTTTCCCTGCGCGCCCTTCTGCTGTGTTCTCTCCTGCTCCTGCTCAGTGTTAGCGCACAGGCGCTCTTCTGCTCATCAGCGCTTTCATGATGATCATCCCTGCTGTTCCTGTAGGTTCCTGTTACGAGCCCTGTGCGCCCACGTTCGCCCTCGCGATCTAGAACTCCGGTTCAGGTCGGGGTCATGGACTCTTCTTCTATGCGCAGGCTTCCACGCGTAGCCTTCTGCTCGTCAGCGATCATCAGCTCGCCAGGGATCACCTGTCTCTCGGCGATCTCTGGATCGCCCGCGTGTGTTACAGCCGGCACGTCAACGTTCTCCAACTCTTCTGAAGGAACATGGTTCGCCAGCTACTAGCTCACCTGCGCATGCTGATCGCCGTCGCGCGACCCTCAACTGCGGATGCCGATCGCCTTCGCGCGACCCTCACCTGCGGATGCTGATCGCCGTCGCGCGACCCTCAACTGCGGATGCCGATCGCCGTCGCGCGACCCTCAGCTGCGGATGCTGATCGCCGTCGCGCGACCCTCAACTGCGGATGCCGATCGCCGTCGCGCGACCCTCAGCTGCGGATGCTGATCGCCGTCGCGCGACCCTCAGCTGAGGATGCTGATCGTCATCGCGCGACCCTCAACTGCGGATGCTGATCGCCATCGCGCGACCGCACACCTGCGGGTGGTGATCACGCGACCCTCAACTGCGGATGCTGCTCGCCATCGCGCGATCGCCCACCTGCAGATGCTGCTCGCCATCGCGCGATCGCCCACCTGCAGATGCTGCTCGCCATCGCGCGACCACCCACCTGCGCATGCTGATCGCCATCGCGCGACCCTGGCATGCTGATCACCATCGCGCGACCCTGCGCATACTGATCACCATCGCGCGACCCTGCGCATGCTGATCACCATCGCGCGATCGCCCTCCTGCACATGCTGCTCGCGATCGCTCACCTTCGCATACTGCTCGCCAACGCACGATCGCTCACCTGCGCATGCTGCTCGACCATCGCGTCGGCATAACACAACGCGCCATCGCCAACCTGCGCGTTAGCGCTCACCAGCTCACCACCGATCGCTTGTTGATCCCTATCGCCAGCGGTCTCCCTCGCCCACGCGGCAGCGCGTTTCCTCGCCATCGCGCTAACGCTTGCGTTCGCCGCCTCGGACTCGCGCTCATCCACCTGCACACTCTCACGACCGCTCGCCCGCGCGACCGCTTGCCTGGCGCCAGCGCGACCATTCGCCTACGCGCCCACACGCCCATGTGCCTGCACGTCTACGCTCATGCGCGTCCGCGCCCATGCTCTCCAATGTTCGCCCACGCGCGAACCAACGGTTTTCCATTGCGCAGACGGATGGTGTTCCGTCGCGCGAACCTACAGTGTTTCTTCGCATAAACGTCGGCTTATTTCTTGCAGTATCCATTGCTCGTTTATGGGTTATCGCTTGCTGACCACCAGCTCTCGCCCTTCCTACCACGCTCGCCCTCCTTCTGCCCTCCTTCTGCGCTCCTTCGCTCACCTTCGTTTGCGTTACCGCGCATGGGTGCTTCCATGTTCGCCCACGCGAAAATCTTTGAATTACCGTCGCGCGAGCTCCAGGGCGATTGCGACCACGATTCCCAATGGGGTTTTCGCAGCATGGCCAGCTTGGCGAGTTCTTCTGGAGTGTATTTCCAGAACACGGCCTCACCCCGTAAATGCAGAGCATGTCACTTACAAGTATAGGAAAAACTTAAGGGAGATCTGAGCAACACTCCTCTTTCCTGAACCTGGGTTAGCCCTTCCCCGTCATTCCCTGGAAGGATTTTTGGCGGGGGGGCTTTCCGTTCGAGATTTCTCCATCGGACAAGGGGTGACTGCTTACCCCTTCCTCTGGGAGCTTACCAGGTTCTTTCCCTCCTCGGTTACAGCCCGAGGTTTGGTTCAAGGAAGCTACAGGAAGATCATGGGTACTCTCCTCCTCTCGAGCTTAGGCACCTTGGCCTTTCGTCGTTAAGTATCTAACTTGCGGACAAGCTCGATGTTGTACCATCTGGACGCGCTGACTGAGGGCTTCCTTCGGGTGTCTCATCTGTGGAGGTCGACGACCTCAGACACCCTTCCATCCTTGAGAAGAGTTTGTTTGTGCCCAAGGACAGAGACTTAGACAGCGGCTGTGCGGAGGAAATCTACTTCCGTTTTCACTCCTCCAAGGCGCTTTCTTCCAGACTCTGCAGGGCTCCAGCGCCCTTTTCTTTCAACCACGTCGGCCTAAGTTATCGGCTACGACAACTGGGGCAAGGTGTCCAATTGCAGTTTCCTCCTGTCAGGAACAGATAGCACGGGAGACTCCCCCGGGGGGAGGCATAGTCCTAAAAGGAGTTCACGAACTCTTGGATTGCAGGTTTTTCGCTGGGAGGATGCTTAAGGTTACTCATCCGAATGACAGCTTCCCGATGCCCATTCCCGCACAATCTCTGTGATCAGCCAAGGATATCGCGCCTGCCGTCTCTGTCAGCGAATTCAGTGTCTCTGAACCTCTATGCCATAGCGTCAGCAGAGTTGCCCGGTTGGGCAGAATGATCCATACCTTAGGCAAAGGTCTTCCTTAGGATCATCGACGGCTTCACCCCGGCCTCCTCAGTCGATCCTTTCTTGTAAGGAAGGATCTGAGAGGGGATGTCCGTAGTCGACCTCTCAGCCCTGATCAAGTTTGTCGAACAAACTTCGGCCAGCGTAGACCAGCAGAATCGATCAGACTGGTAACGAGGCGACAGGACTCCTTAAACCCTGGATCGGAAGGACAGGTACTTTCAGTTTCCATTCCATCCATCTTCCAGGGTGCTCGTCGAATTCAGCCTAGACTGCAAGTATTCCTGCTTATGATGCAGTGTGGCTATCCCGCCGTGGCATAGCAGGTTTGTTTCGCCAGAGAACTCTCCCTGCCTTCCTCTTGGCCGTTCAGGTGCAGGCTTCCGCCTCCTCTGCTGTTTGGAGGGCTGGTCAACTCCGGTAGGCTCGGGTTCGACCTTCTTCAGCGCCGGGACAAGCTTCCGGATGCTTACCATGAGTGTGGGCTCATGGTATTTTGCTTGGAGCCTTCTCTTCCTCTGCCTCAACATCTGGAGTATCTGGCTATGATATTGAGTCAACGGCCTTACCACGTTGGAAACCCCGCTTCTCGTCCGTCCAGCGAGGTTAAGCAACGTCGGTACTTGGATGGGTGACCACCTGGGGACGCCAGATTCTGTTACCACATCCTCCGAGCCTTCCTTTCGGTTGACTGTGGCAAGACTGAGGAGAGTCGCAGTACCTGTTCTCAGTCAAGCAGAGCTTTCAGCCCTACCTTGGAACGTTTCCTAGTTCTCCTTTCCTCATTGACCCGTCTATAGTCCGAACGGTCGCCTCAGGATAAGTTCCATGTGGGGCGATCCAAGTTCCGGTGGCTTCAGGCAATGTTTAACCTGACTTCTTGGCCCCTATGGGACCAGCGGAACTATTAGACCTGCAATGGGTGTTGACCTATGGAGCCTCTTGATGGTAGTGGATATTCTCGTCCTTTCCCCACATTCTTGATGCTGTTCTCGGACTCGTCATAGGAAAGGGGGGGGGCATGTTCCGGTCTAGGCCTATGGTCAAGACCTGAAGGATACCTCTCCATCATTCAGGCAGGCTTAGGGGCCTTAGTCTGGCCCCTCTACAGATCCTACAGCTCCTGCCGAGTCGCCCCGTGCGCGTCAACTTCATGATTCTGGCGTATTCTAACCAGCAGGGGACGCATTTTCACACCTTCACATCTTGCAGTAGATAAACCGGGATGATTGAGATTCTCTCAATACCACCATCGGCTCTCTCATTCCAGGCAGGGGAATGTTCTCTCAGACTATCCGAGCAGAGCCTCGTAGAGAGAGTGTACCTGGGGGTCTTTGACCTTGGGTAACCACCAAGTACTGGTCTAGGGGACCTGATCGCGACAGCTTGGAACCTCAAGCTTCCGCTATTCTTCCCCCCAGTTTCAGACCCCGAGACTCTGGCAAGATGCATTCCGGTGATGGTGGGACAACTTCGACGCCTGCGTCTTCCCTCCTTTTTGTCTGTGGACAATGGGTCTCAACAAGACCAGGTTGTCTGTCAACCTTTCAATGGGAGAGCTCCACTGGGACTATGCGCAGAACAGTTTCTGGACCCTCTGCGTCCCCTGACGGAACTCCTTGGAGAGCTTCTCCCACGGCGCAGACTACTCAAGCAACCACACTGCGACATCTCTCCCGAACCGGGGCGTCGCTTCGGCTTCATGCCTGGAGACACTACGCCTCCTCCTCAAGAAGAGACAACCCGCTACAGTCGCGGTACGGAGGTCGCGTCATCTGCGATAGTCATCCACAGGGGTCTCCCAGGCAAAGTGAAGAGTCTAAGGTGGTTGGTGCCGTGGGAGATATACCTCTTCCCTTGAGGCCTCTTCTCCAGCAATAACGGTCTTATTGCCTTTCGGCGGGAGGAAACTCCTTTCCTCTCTCGGCAATGAAGCCTGTCGCTCAGCCTTTCCCTGACCTTCAGGCTTAAAGGAATAACTTTTTCCTGCCCGCTGGATCTATCCTCGCTCATGCGAAGCTACGATCGTCCCTGCCTTAGTCGGAGGAAGACCTCCAACTTGGAGCATGGCTCGGACTTTAGTCCTTTAAGAGATCTTCTCAAGACCCTTTACGACAAGCCTCGGATTGTATTCCGCCTTGGGTCTTCTGCTCACTCTGGCCACGGCCAGTGTGTAAGCAATCTTCTTAGTCTCTTACGACTCCCCCCTTTCTAAGGAAGAGGGGAAGGCAACATTCAGGCTCGCTCCTGAGTTGTTGGCTAGACTCAGAATCTGGGGGTCCCGGCCCTTCGGTCCGATTCATTCAAGATTTCGAGTCTCCATTCTGTATCTGATGTCCCAAGACCTTCTCTTTCTTGCCAGTAAAGGAATCGAGAGGTTAGCGCTGGGAACAGCTGCAGTTTGTCCTCAGTTGCAGCCGATTTGGGAGCACAAGGAGGACATGGGGGAGAGTCACCAGTATACCTCTTCAGCCCGGACTCAAGGACATTCATCTCGACCTGTCTCCAGACCCTCCCCCGTCACGTCACCCTACAGCACGATGTTGGATACATCGCAACGTCCCTCGCCTTCGAGTAATACTACTCTGTGACGCAGGTGCTACAAGCTGGAGTCTGGAAACGTCTAATGACCTTCGCAGCCCGCTTCCTGCAGGGCGTGACCCACAGGAGTCTCGATACGTTTTCTATCGCTCTGTGGTGGCTACACAACAGCTGGTCTAACTTCAGGCTCCTTTTTGGACAGGTAGCAGAAGGTTGAGGGCATTGTTATCAGGTTTTAGTCTGCATGAACGAAAGAAGTATGTCTGGCCCTTACTTCTTTCTTCATCATCCCCTCTACGGGGAAGCAGCATCCTGGTCTCTGCATAGCTGACCTCGAACCTCTGGAGGTAAACCATGCTTCCTTGTGTTCCGAGTATTGAGTCAATACTGTCGCGTCCCCCATACCCTGACGAGGTGGTATTGGGAACGTCCTAACCCAGAGTTCCTTCTGGAACTCCAGGTCAACTGCCTAGGACGGGTCACACTTCTTCCTTCACACACAAGCTTACGTAGGCCACATGGTTCCTTGCGGAGCAAGGAACTTGTGAGGTGCAGGGACTCCTTTTCTCGAGTGCGACTCACCTTGATTCTGAGTCCCCGGGTAAAGCCAAAGCCAGTATGGCTGGGGACTTTCCACCCTACCTAAGGGGTATGTCACCCTCTGTAAATAGCGTGGTTTGTATTTCGGTTACGGAACAAATGACAAATTCGAAGATAATTTGTATTTTTCCTAACCATACAAACCTTAGCTTTTTAAATATTGAACTTAGCCGGTGAATATATAATAGCTGACGTCTCGGACGGCTCGACAGAAACCAAAAACTCGCGAGCGATCGCCATGAAGGTTGCGGGTGTGACCACCAGCGCCGACTATTGGCCAGATACCGCATATACTGTACTTGTAAACAGCTCCAGTTCTTCTCTGTTGGTCTTATCGACAAGTTGATTCCGCTCGCTGTTGACCTTGAGTTTTCGTCATTTTTGGTGAAGTACTTTATTTTGGTTGTTTTGAGCTTTCGCTGTGACGGGTGTTTTTTCTTCAATTAAAACTCTTGAAACCTTTTTTGGCTAGTGTTTATTGTTGATGACTTTGGATTTGTTTTGGATTTTCTCTGATTGTTCAATATGGCTGACCCTTCTCCTATCCCTGGACCTAAATTTCGCAAATGTAATGCTAGGGATTGTAACAAACGTCTTCCCAAGGCCTCTCTCGACCCACATACCGTTTGTTCTAATTGCCGGGATAAATCCTGCCAATTAGGAGATCGGTGTGATGAGTGCATGGTCTTGTCGGAATTCGACTGGCTTGAATTTGATAAATATTCTCGTAAGCTGGAGAGAGATAGGGTGAGGAGAAGCTCCTCTAGGTCGTTGGAATTTTCCTCCTCCCATGCCCCTGAACCTAATCCTTCCCCTGTAGTAGTTGTTCCTGAACGCCCTACTAGCTCTCATGAACCGTCCATGCGGGATATGTTTCTTGCGATTCAAGCTTTAGGCGAGAAAGTTGAGTCCTTAGCATCGGACCGTAACCAACTCATGTCAGATGTGAAGTTATTGAAGTGTCAGAGTGGCAAATCAGAAAATCGTAGTGATAAAGTGATAAGTGCGCAAAGTGTATTTAGTGTTGTGACCGAGGGTTCGTCTGTTCGTGCTTGTCGCTCCCCTAGTCCGAGACCTCTTTCCGGCTCCCCTGCACCAGGGAGAAGTAATGTCGTAGGACTTAGGGGACGAGAGGCTTTAACCAACGTACAGACGTTCCCTCTTTGGTATCGGGCGTTTCTCGTCAAGATCACCCTTACCATAAGACGAATGAGGCTGTGTTCTCCTCGTCATCCGAAGGCTTTTCGCAAAAGAAACCTTGGCGCAAGGTTTCTAGACCCTTGAAGCAAAAGTCAGTCCCTTCAGGACAGGTCCAGCGTCCTGGCTTTAGCCATTGGGACAGCTCTGACCCTTTGCAGTCGTCGGAAGACTGTTCACCTATTAAACGTAAGCGTAACACGGGGTCCGAGGGTCGCGGTAAAGGCAATGTTTTGCCAACACAGACGTTACCGTCGTCTCGGCCCGTTCCGACTCCCGTTGATCCTAAATGGGTTGTCCTGCAGGACATGCAGACTAAGCTTGCCTCCCTTATGGAGGAGTATAACGTTGAGCAGGTTCACGATGATCCTTCGCTTTCGAATCGCTGTTACGCTGATCGAGACTCTGGCCGTCAGCCGCCCAAACGAGCTTTTACTCATCCTTTTGACGTTAGTGCAGAAGTTTCTTGTACTTTGAAACGTGATGTCGGTAGTTTTTCACGTCAGTCACGTGACATGGATCCTCCCTCGCTGCAGTCCCGTGTTGACTTTCAGCCGCTGCCGCAGTCTCGTGTTGACGTTCAGCCGCTGCCGCAGTCTCGTGTTGACGTTCAGGACGTTCGCCGACCGGCTCAGTTGCCTCGACTTGACGTTGAGCGTCAATCACCGCAATCGAAGGTTGTTTTGACTGCTCAGTCTATGCAGTCAATGCAGTTCCGACGTGACGTCGAGCGTCCATCAACTCCTGTTGTTGTTGTTGGCCAGTCACAAGGTTTTCAGTCCTTTCAGCAGCGACGTGACGTCGCTTCCTCTACTGCTACTGCTGCTCCTTTGCTTATTGACTTTGCCTGTCAAGCGTTGCCGCCGCGGCAGGTCTCTCCTTTTCATGAGACTCGGCAATTGTCGGACGAGGTTCCTTCAGATGAGGAAGTTGCTGATCCTCCTCCTACTGATATTCCTTTGGGCATTTTGTCAGACGGAGAAGAGCTTAAAGCTAATCAGCCCTCTATGGACTTTAAGAAAATCATGCTGATTTTTAAGGATCTTTTTCCGGACCATTTTGTAACTTCTGCTCCTCGTTCACCTCCGTCAGAGTTTGCGCTAGGCCTAGCTACTTCGAAGCCTTCGTTTACTAAGCTAGTGCTCTCTCGCTCTTCTAAGAGGGCTTTACGTTTGCTAGGCGACTGGTTGATTACCAGGAGGAGTTTGGGGAAGACAGCCTTTGCTTTCCCTCCTTTTAAACTAGCTTCTAGAGCGAGCGTCTGGTATGACACGGGAGAAGTTCTCGGCTTGGGAGTTCCTGCTTCTGCCCAGGGAGACTTCTCAAGCCTCGTAGACTCTCCCCGTCGCCTGGTCATGAGACGCTCTAAAGTTTACTGGTCCTCCTTGGACCTTGACCATCTCCTCAAAGGGGTTTACAGGGCCTTCAAAGTTTTTAACGTCTTAGATTGGTCGCTAGGAGCCTTAAGCAGGAAGATCTCGTGCCTATTATGTCCTGCATGGACAAAGCCATCCGTGATGGCTCTAATGAGCTCGCCGCTACCTTTACGGCTGGAGTCCTGAAGAAGAGGGAGACTCTTTGCTCGTTCCTTTCGGCAGGAGTAACTCCCTGCCAAAGGTCGGAGCTTCTCTTTGCCCCGTTGTCATCTGCCTTGTTTCCTCAGCAGTTGATCAAGGATATTGCGGCTTCTCTGGTGCAGAAGGATACCCACGACCTGATGGCTACGTCTGCTCGCAAGGCTCCTCCTTCATCGTCTTATGTCGTAAGACCCAAGATCGATACCCCAGCGACGAGGTTTATCCCGCCCTTTCGTGGCAGAGCCCCCAGTAGGGGAGGCGCTCGTGCCGACAGTAAAAGAGGCAAGAGGAGAGGATCCAAGTCCTCCCGTAGCAGAGTCTGACTGCCCACGTCCTCAGACAGCGGTAGGGGCCAGACTGAACAACTTCTGGCAGGCCTGGGAGAAGATAGGTGCAGACTGAGAGTCTGTGTTGTTGCTCAAGGAGGGGTACAAAATACCTTTTGTACGCAGACCTCCTCTAGTAACAGTTCCTTTAGACCTCTCTCCCAGGTATCGAGAGGAGTCAAGGAGACAAGCTCTACATCAGCAGGTTTCTCAGTTGCTAGAGAAGGGGGCGGTGGTGAAAGTCTCGGACCTTCAATCACCGGGATTTTACAACCGTCTCTTCCTAGTCCCAAAGCTTACAGGAGGTTGGAGACCAGTGCTGGATGTCAGTGCGCTCAACGTTTTTGTTGTAAAAACAAAATTTACGATGGAGACCACGAAGTCCGTCCTAGCAGCGGTCAGAGAGGGAGACTGGATGGTCCCTCTCGACCTGCAGGATGCGTACTTCCACATTCCTATACACCCGGATTCTCAACCGTATCTGAGGTTTGTATACAGGAATGTGGTGTACCAGTTCCGAGCACTGTGCTTCGGCCTCAGCCCTGCTCCTCTCATGTTTACGAGGCTCATGAGGAATGTGGAAAAATTCCTTCATTTATCGGGAATTCGAGCCTCCCTGTACCTGGACGACTGGCTACTCAGAGCGTCGTCCCATCATCGCTGTCTGCAGGACCTTCAATGGACATTGGACCTTGCAAAGGAGTTGGGACTGTTAGTGAACTTAGAAATGTCTCAACTGAATCCCTCCCAGACGATTCTCTATTTGGGGATGGAGATTCGCAGTCTAGTTTTTCAGGCTTTTCCGTCTGCCACCAGGATAGATCAAGCCTTGCTCAAAGTCCGCCTCATGCTGAAAAAAGACCGTTGCTCAGTGAGAAGTTGGATGAGCCTCCTAGGGACTCTGTCATCCCTGGAACAATTTATCTCACTAGGGAGACTTCACCTTCGCCCTCTCCAGTTCCATCTAGACTCCCATTGGAACAAGGGCAAGACTTTGGAAGCTGTGTCAATCCCGATCTCCGAGCCAGTAAAAATGTGCCTGAACTGGTGGGACAGCAACATAAGTCTGCGAGAGGGTCTGTCCCTGGCGGTCAAGAACCCAAACCACGTGTTCTTCTCAGACGCGTCGGATTTGGGTAGGGGAGCGACTCTGGACGGTCTGGAATGTTCTGGTCTTTGGACGTCGGATCAGAGGAGCCTGCACATCAACTGCAAGGAGCTGTTGGCTGTTCACTTGGCCTTGACGAGTTTCGAGAGTCTTCTACGAAACAAAGTGGTAGAAGTGAATTCGGACAACACCACAGCCTTGGCGTACATCTCTAAGCAAGGAGGCACTCACTCCCACACACTGTTCGTCATCGCAAGGGACCTCCTCATCTGGTCAAAAGATCGAGGCATCTCACTGTTGACAAGATTCATCCAGGGGACTTGAACGTCTTGGCGGACTGTCTCAGTCGGAGAGGTCAGGTGATCCCCACAGAATGGACCCTCCACAAGGACGTGTGCAAGAGTCTTTGGATGGCTTGGGGTCAACCTACCATAGACCTCTTTGCCACCTCGTTAACCAAAAGGCTCCCGACCTATTGCTCTCCAGTCCCAGATCCAGAGGCGGCCCACATAGATGCTTTTCTGCTGGACTGGTCTCACCTGGACGCGTACGCATTCCCGCCGTTCAAGATCATCAACAAGGTACTGCAGAAGTTCGCCTCTCACGAAGGGACAAGGTTGACGTTGGTTGCTCCCCTCTGGCCCGCGAGAGAGTGGTTCACAGAGGTACTTCAATGGCTGGTAGACGTTCCAAGGAGTCTGCCTTTAAGGATGGATCTCTTACGGCAGCCCCTCGTAAGGAGTCTTCATCAAAGCCTCCCCGTGCTTCGTCTGACTGCCTTCAGACTATCGAAAGACTCTCAAGAGCTCGAGGATTTTCGAAGGAGGCAGCCAGAGCAAACGCGAGGGCTAGGAGAGCATCTACCATCAAGGTCTACCAGTCGAAGTGGGAGGTCTTTAGAGACTGGTGCAAGTCATCATCCATTTCCTCTTCCAGTACCTCTGTAGCCCAAATTGCAGACTTTCTCCTGCATCTGAGAAATGTTCGCTCCCTCTCTGCTCCCACTATTAAGGGCTACAGGAGTATGTTGGCTTCTGTGTTCAGACATAGAGGCTTGGATCTGTCCAATAATAAAGATCTCCAAGATCTCCTTAAGTCCTTCGAGACCTCTAAGGAGCGTCGTATGTCAACTCCTGGTTGGAACTTAGACGTGGTCCTAAGGTTCCTAATGTCCGACAGGTTTGAGCCATTACATTCAGCCTCCCTGAAGGATCTCACCCTGAAGACGCTTTTTTTGGTGTGGTTGTCTTCGTCTAAAAGGGTCAGTGAGATCCATGCCTTGAGTAAATACATCGGCTTCTCTACAGATAAAGCCACATGTTCACTTCAGCTTGGTTTCTTGGCCAAAAATGAACTGCCTTCTTGTCCTTGGCCTAAATGTTTTGATATACCTTGCCTATCAGAGATCGTAGGCAACGAGGTTGAAAGAGTACTGTGCCCTGTTAGAGCTCTTAAGTTTTATTTAGCTCGTACCAGACCTTTACGAGGTGGATCTGAGGCCTTATGGTGCTCCGTTAAGAAGCCCTCATTGCCTATGTCTAAAAATGCTTTATCGTATTTTATTAGATTTTTAATCCGAGAGGCTCATTCTCACTTAAGTGAAAAAGATCGTTGTTTGCTTAAGGTCAAGACGCACGAAGTAAGAGCCATAGCAACTTCCGTGGATTTTAAGCAAAACAGATCTCTGCGAAGTATTATGGACGTGACCTTTTGGAGGAGCAAATAGGTGTTCGCTTCATTTTACTTAAAAGACGTCCAGACTCTTTATGAGGACTGCTACACACTGGGTCCATTCGTTGCAGGGAGTGCAGTAGTGGGTGAGGGTTCTACCACTACATTCCCTTAATCCCAGTATCCTTTTAATCTTCTCTTGAAATGTTTTTAATCTTTTCTTGGGTTGTACGGAAGGCTGAGAAGTCTTTCGCATCCTTTTTGATTTGGCGGGTGGTCAAATGTCATTTCTTGAGAGCGCCCAGATTAAGGGTTTTGATGAGGTCCTGTTGTATGGGTGGTCGCCCTGGATATAACAGCTCCTGGGAGTCTTTCAGCATCCTGAGAGGATGGCTGGGCTTCGTGAGGAAAGCGGACTAATAAGGCAGAGTAATCGTCAGAGTCAGCTTCCTTACCAGGTAGGCCTACCTATATTTAATTGGGTTTTGTTATGATATAATTGTCAAAAACTCATGAGCATATACGCCTTTATTGTATTAACACTGGTCTCTACCCACCACCATGGGTGTGAATCAGTTATTATATATTCACCGGCTAAGTTTAATATTTAAAAATGATATTTTGATTATAAAATAAATTTTTGAATATACTTACCCGGTGAATATATAAATTAAAGGCCCTCCCTTCCTCCCCGTTAGAGACCCAGCGGAATGAGAAGAACTGGAGCTGTTTACAAGTATATGCGGTATCTGGCCGATAGTCGGCGCTGGTGGTCACACCCGCAACCTTCATGGCGATCGCTCGCGAGTTTTTGGTTTCTGTCGAGCCGTCCGAGACGTCAGCTATTATATATTCACCGGGTAAGTATATTCAAAAATTTATTTTATAATCAAAATATCATATTTACACATATTTGCCCGCCAGCCCTGTCCCCCAAGACAAGTCCTACCTCTAAGTGAAAGTGAGCATTCACCTGTGTGTGAGGGGGGGGAGGGGTAGCTAGCTACCACTCCCCTACACCCCCCCCCCCCCCCGCTAACTAGCGCGGGGGTAATACACCCTCGTTAAATTCTAATGGCTCGCCATTTCAGCTGCGCTAAAAGGTAACCCCCCTCTGTAAATAGCTAAGGTTTGTATGGTTAGGAAAAATACAAATTATCTTCGAATTTGTCATTTTATAATGAAAATATCATATTTCTGAAACTTGATTTGCGCCGGGAACGAGTGTCATTTTCGAAGAGAGCGTAATTTTTTTTCTATAAGAAAAAGTAGTTTTTTCCTAGGTTACATTGCCCTGTAATACACTACAATAATACCAAAAAGGATACAGTATTGTAATGTATTACAGGCAAGGCTGGTAGTACGGTACAGAATGTTTTTCCGTACTCCGTACCAGGCTAAAATACCGTACCGTAATTTCGTACCGTAGTATCAATAATATTTCAATATTTAACTTAGCCGGTGATTATATAGCTGCAACTCTGTTGCCCGACAGACAACTCTACGGTAAAAACTCGCCAGCGATCGCTACACAGGTTGCGGGTGTGCCCAACATCGCCATCTGTCGTCCAGATACCCAGTACTCAATGTAAACAAAGACTCAATTTTCTCTCTGTCGAGCTATCGACAAGACGTACTTACTCGCTGTTGCTAAACTGGAGTTTTTTCACAACTAATTGGTGAAGTACTTTATTCTAGTTTTGAGCTTTCGCTATGCAGGTGTTTTATCTTCATCTCAAATCTTGAATTCGTTTTGGATAGATTTAATTATGGTGACAAAGAGAGTATGGGCTTTCTTTCACTTTTAAATGGCCGACCCTTCCCTTAGACGGAAGTGTGTTTAGGCTTTTAGTAATTATATCACGTTATAGATTTTCCTCTATATATTTTATATCTCTCCGCCTTTATTAGGCCTCTTCGATTAACTTTCCATTTATTATAAACATATAAAAATAATTTTAATGTTTTGTTTATATAGGCCTTTCCTGAGAGTAGGCGGTCCTAACTTGGAAACCGAAGTTAATCAACGTTGAGCCCTTTATATCGTAATTAGCTTTTAAAGAGCTAAGGATTTAAAACTTTTTAAATGTAATATTTTATGAAAGAATTTCTTTGATAGTCTTCGTACTGTTTTCAAAGATGAACTAACGTTTAGTTTATTTATGCTACGCAGTTGTTGACGTTCAGGACGTTCAACATGCGCTCTATCGTTACGATAGAGAGAGAGTGTATCACGGTTTCACTTTGCAGTAAGAGTAAATCGATTCTGACGTTTTGTTCATTCTTTCTTAGCTTAAATGTTTTAAATTCTAATTTAAAAGAAATTTTTATTTGAAAAACCTTTCAGTTTTTTCCTCTAGTCAAATAACATGTTTTTTTGACGAAATATATTTGGGCTCTTCTCTTAGGTGCGAAATCAAGAGAGAAAGAGAGAGAGAGATAGAGACGGAGGGAGAGAGAGGAGAGAAAACGTTCCGTTCAAGCGGGTAACGTTCTCGAGTTACTCTCGTCCCTAGTCGCTGTACGGGGAGGAAGGATAAAACGTTTTAGTTTTTTATTCTCGTCCCCAGGCTATGTGCGGTGAGAGATTGAAAACGTAGTTATATGAACTAGTGTTTAGTCTCTTTCCCAGCCACTGATTTTTTTATCTTGAAATGTTTTCTGTTTTTTTGCTGGTATTAATGAGCTTGCATTATACGACTGATTTCGCAATTACTACCTTTTAATGAAGGGTAGAATTGCGTGTTTCAGGTAGAAATCAGTAAAAGTTTCGATTTCAGTGAAATAAGTGCAAAACAGAAAATCGAAGTGATAAAGTGATATGCGCAAAGTGTTACAGTGTTGCATCCGAGGGTTCGTCTGTTCGTGCCTGTCGTTCACCTAGTCCGGGACCTCTTACATGCTCCCAAGCCCAGGGGAGAAGTAATGTCAAACGACTTATGGGTTCGAGAGGCCTTGACCAACGAACAGACGTTTTCCCTCTATGGTATCGGGTGTATCTTACCAAGATCTCCCCTACCATAAAACGAGAGAGACGTTGTTTCTCCTCGTCATCCGAAGGCTTTTCGCATAAGAAACCTGTCACAAGGTTTCGAAGCCCTTAAGCGAAAGTCAGTCCTTTCAGGACAGGTCCAGCGTCCTGGTTACAACCATTAGGACAGCTCTGACCCTATGCAGTCATCGGATAACTGCTCGCCGCCTAACAAAAGCGTAACACAGACTCCGAGAGTCTTTTTTTGTAGGCAAAGTGTTGCGGTCACAGACGTTACCCTCGTCTCTTACCACAACCATTTCCGTTGATCCTTAATGGGTTGTATGGCAAGACATGCAGTATATGCTTGCCTTCCTTATGGAAGACTATTCTGCCGATTAGTCCGTTGAGTCTAGCCGTTTATCTCATCGATATCCTGGCTTTCAGCCAACCTAACGTTCCTTTGTGCTTACTGTTGACGTTGGCGTAGCTTAGTCACGTCAGTCAGGTTGTTTAGAACCACACTCGATGCGGTCTTGTGTGGTTTTTCAGCCGCATTTGGACGTTAGGCCACTTGCTGATGCTCCTGTTGACGTTCAAGACGTTCACTAACAATCGGAGTTTGACTTGTTTTGACGCTGTGCGTCAACCTCCGCATTCTAGAGTTGTTTTGACTGCTCAGTCTAGGCAGTCAAAGCAGTCTCGAGTGGACGCTGTGCGTCCTCACGCACCTGTTGTGGTTGACAGTTCAGTTGTTGACAGTTCACAGACTGTCAAGCAGTTACATGACGTTGCGTTCTGGTCCGCTACTAATGCACCAGTGAGTGTGGACTCTGCTTGTAAAGCATTGCCACCACGGTAGGTCTCTCCCTTGCTTGAGACTCAGCTTTTATCGGACAAGGTTCCTGTAGATGAGGAAGTTGCTGTTCCCCCTCCTACTGATATTCCCTTGAGGACTCTGTCAGATGGAGAGGAGCCTAAAGCTGCTTAGCCTCCTATGGACTTTAATTAAATCATGATGATTTTTTTAAGGATCTTTGTCCGGATCTTTTTGTAACTGCTGCTCCTCGTTCGCCTAAACGTCAGAGCTTACACTAGGCCTAGCTACTTCGAAGCCGTTGTTTTTAAGCTAGTGCTCTCTCGCTCTCCTAGAGAGCTTTACGTTGGCTAGGCGACTGGTTTTTCACCAGGAGGAGTTTGGGGGATACAGCCTTTGCTTTTCCCTTCTTTTAAACTGGTTTATAGAGCGAGAGTCTGATATGACACGAGAGAAGTTCTCGGCTTGGGAGTTCATGCCTCTGCCCAGATAGACTTCTCAATTCTCGTAGACTCTCCCTGGCGCCTGGCCAGGAGACGCTCCAAGTTGTTTACAGGTCAACTTCACAGCTGTTTTCGAGCCTTTGAAGTTTTGCTGTACAATTATGTCACGCATAACAAGGCTTTCAGGGATGGTAAACGGTACCGCCTCAGTCGCTAACCCCGTCTGTTGCCACACCTGCTCCCGTAGACCCTAAATGGGCTTTGCTGCAAGACATGCAGTCCAAGCTTGCGTCCTTGATAGAGGATTTTAATGCGGAGAAGGTTGCTATCGAACCTTCTGGCCAACAACCTTCCAACCGATCGGTTGTGCGCCCTGTTGACGCTGAGGTAACCTACTCGCGTCTGCCAGTTGAGGTGGTTCCTCCACCGATGCGACCCAGTGTGGGTTGCCAGCCGCACGTTGACGTTAAGCGACGCTCGGAGGTGGTTGTTGACGTTCAGGACGTTCAACAACCAGCAGAGGTGACTTGTTTTGACGCAGTGCGTCAACCTCAGCAACCCGGTAGGGTGTTGACTGCACAACCCAGACGGTCTAGACAGTCTCGGGTTGACGCTGTGCTTCCTCGCGCACCCATGGTTGTTAACAGTTCACAGACTGTGCAGCAGTTCCATGATATTGCGTCCGGCTCCGTCACGCATCCACCAGTGCGACCGGACTCAGCGAGCCAGACGTTGCCGTTTCCTCATCAGTTTTCGGATGAGGAACCCCCTGATGAGGATGTTGCTGAACAACAAGACGATCAGCCCCCAGAATAGATCAAGCCCTGCTATCCATCCAGAAGATGCTGAAGAAGGAACGCTGCTCAGTCAGGCTGTGGATGAGTCTGGTAGGGACGCTGTCATCCGTGGAACAATTTGTGTCACTAGGAAGTCTACACCTCCGTCCTCTTCATACCATCTAGCTTTTCACTGGAAAAAGGACAAGACGCTAGAAGCGGTCTCGATCCCGGTTTCCGAAAAGATAAAGTCTTGTCTGACTTGGTGGAAGGACAATATCAACCTAAGGGAGGGTCTTCCCCTGGCTGTTCAGACTCCCAACCACGTTCTCTTCTCGGACGCATCGGACGTGGGCTGGGGCGCGACACTAGACGGTCGGGAATGCTCAGGACTGTGGAACTCGAGTCAGAGGAGCATGCATATCAACTGCAAGGAGCTGTTGGCAGTACATCTGGCCTTGAAAAGCTTCAAGTCTCTCCTTCGAGGCAAAGTGGTGGAAGTTAACTCAGACATCACCACGGCCTTGGCGTACATCTCCAAACAAGGAGGTACCCACTTACTGACGTTGTACGAGATCACAAGGGACCTGCTCATCTGGTCAAAAGGTCAAGACATCTCCCTAGTAACGAGGTTCATCCAAGGCGACTTGAACGTCATAGCAGATTGTCTCAGTCGGAAAGGGCAAGTAATTCCAACCGAATGGACCCTCCACAAGGATGTGTGCAAGAGACTTTGGGCCACTTGGGGTAAAACCATCCATAGATCTCTTTGCAACCTCACTGACCAAGAGGCTTCCAATCTATTGCTCTCCAGTCCCGGACCCAGCAGCAATACATATAGATGCTTTCCTCCTAGTTTGGTCACATCTGGATCTCTACGCATTCCCACCGTTCAAGATTGTCAACAAGGTACTGCAGAAGTTCGCCTCTCACGAAGGGACAAGGTTGACGTTAGTTGCTTCCCTCTGGCCCGCGAGAGAATGGTTCACCGAGATACTTCGATGGTTAGTAGACGTTCCCAGTAGTCTTCCTCTAAGGGTAGACCTTCTACGTCAGCCACACGTAAAGAAGGTACTCCAAAGCCTCCACGCTCTTCGTCTGACTCCCTTCAGTCTATCGAAAGACTCTCGAGAGCTAGAGGCTTTTCGAAGGAAGCAGCCAGTGCGATTGCTAGAGCAAGGAGAGCTTCTTCCATTAGAGTCTACCAATCGAAGTGGGAAGTCTTCTGAGACTGGTGCAAGTCAGTTTCTGTATCCTCGACCAGTACCTCTGTAGCTCAAATAGCTGTTTTTCTCTTATACCTGAGAAAAGGACGATCCCTTTCAGCTCCCACTATCAAGGGCTACAGAAGCATGTTGACATCGGTCTTCCGGCATAGAGGCTTAGATCTTTCCAAACATAAAGATCTGCAAGACCTCCTTAAGTCTTTTGAGACCACCAAGGAGCGTCGTTTGGCTACCCCTGGATGGAATTTAGACGTGGTACTAAGATTCTTCATATCAGACAGGTTGGAGCCGTTACAATCAGCCTCCCTGAAAGATCTCACTCTTAAGACTCTTTTCCTGGTATGCTTAGCCTCGGCTAAAAGAGTCAGTGAGATTCATGCCTTCAGCAAGAACATAGGATTTTCGTCAGAAAAAGCCACTTGTTCTCTGCAACTTGGTTTTCTAGCCAAAAATGAGCTGCCTTCTCGGCCTTGGCCTAAATCTTTCGATATCCCCAGCTTATCGGAGATCGTAGGCAATGAACTAGAAAGAGTCTTATGCCCTGTTAGAGCTCTTAAGTTCTATTTAAAGCGTACTAAACCTTTACAAGGCCAATCTGAAGCTTTATGGTGTTCAATTAAGAAACCATCCTTGCCTTTGTCAAAGAATGCTTGGTCAGACTTTATCAGATTGTTAATACGAGAAGCTCATTCACATCTGAGTGAGGAAGACCGAACTTTGCTTAAGGTGAAGACGCACGAAGTTAGAGCTGTAACAACTTCCGTGGCCTTTAAGCAAAATATATCTCTGCAAAGTATAATGGACGCAACCTATTGGAGAAGCAAGTCAGTGTTCGCGTCATTTTACTTGAAAGATGTCCAGTCTCTTTACAAGAACTGCTACACACTGGGACCATTCGTAGCAGCGAGTGCAGTAGTGGGTGAGGGCTCAACCACTACAATTCCCTAATTCCATACCCTTTTAATCTTTCTCTTGAAATGTTTTTATTGTTGTTTTTTGGGTTGTCCGGAAGGCTAAGAAGCCTTTTGCATCCTGTTTGATTTGGCGGGTGGTCAAAGTCATTTCTTGAGAGCGCCTAGATTAGGGGTTTTGATGAGGTCCTGTTGTATGGGTTGCAACCCTTGATACTTCAGATCCTAGGGGTCGATCAGCATCCTAAGAGGATCGCGAGGCTCCGTAAGGAAGACGTACTTAAAAGCCAGAGAAATTGTTCAAGTCGACTTCCTTACCAGGTACCTATTTATTTTGTTTTTGTTATTTTGATAACTTCTAAAATGAAATAAAAACTCTTAGCTCATAAAAGTGTAAACATATATTGCTGGTCTCTACCCACCCCCCTGAGTGTGAATCAGCTATATAATCACCGGCTAAGTTAAATATTGAAAAATGTTATTTTGATAATAAAATAAATTTTTGAATATACTTACCCGGTGATTATAAATTAAAGGACCCTCCCTTCCTCCCCAATAGAGACGCAGTGGGACGAGGAGAAAATTGAGTCTTTGTTTACATTGAGTACTGGGTATCTGGACGACAGATGGCGCTGTTGGGCACACCCGCAACCTGTGTAGCGATCGCTGGCAAGTTTTTACCGTAGAGTTGTCTGTCGGGCAACAGAGTTGCAGCTATATAATCACCGGGTAAGTATATTCAAAAATTTATTTTATTATCAAAATAACATTTTTCCGTACTGTACAGTACGGAAAAAATACCGTACCGTAATTCCGTACCTTTACCGTACTGATATGGCTGCTGCTGCTAAGGATATTTGTTGTAATATTTAATACTGTTCCTTTGTTTTTAATACAAGACCAAGAGTGCTCACTTTTGGATTCATAAAACATGTTTTGCCATGAAACTATACCCTACATTTAGTACATGAAATATAGTGTATGAAATATTCAAAATTTTTAAATTTTAAACTTAGCCGGTGAATATATATATAGCTTACGTCTCCGACGGTCGACAGATTCCAAAAACTCGCGAGCGATCGCCATGATGGTTGCTGGGTGTGACCACCAGCGCCGACTATCGTCCAGATACCGCATATATTTCTCCAAGAATTCAGTTCTTCTCTGTCGAGTGAAACAACAACATTGATTCCGCTCGCGCTTAACCTCAAAGTTTTCAAGTAATTGGTGACCTCAAAGTTTTCAAGTAATTGGTGATGTACTTTTTTCATGGTTTTATGGCTTTCGCCGTGTAGGATTATTCAATACGATCTTCAAAAGAAATTCTTTTGAAAGGAGAGAAAAATTTTTTACCCTTGCTTTTTTAATCTCTCTGGACGTTGAACGTCTGTCACTTCAGTCACGACGTGTAGTAGAATAACATTCTCTGCAGTCACTCTCATGATGATCATCCCTGCTGTTCCTGTTGGTTCCTGTTACGCGCCCACGTTCGCCATCGCGATCTAGAACTTCGGTTTAGGTCTGGGTCAAGGACTCTTATTCTATGCGCAGGCTTCCACGCGTTGCCTTCTGCTCGTCAGCGATCATCAGCTCGCCAGCGATCACCTGTCTCTCGGCGATCTCCGGATCGCCCGCGTGTGTTACAGCCGGCACGCCAACGTTCTCCAACACTTCTGAAGGAACATGGTTCGCCAGCTACTAGCTCACCTGCGCATGCTGCTCGCCATCGCGCGATCGCCCACCTGCGGATGCTGCTCGCCATCGCGCGATCGCCCACCTGCGGATGCTGCTCGCCATCGCGCGACCGCCCACCTGCGGATGCTGCTCGCCATCGCGCGACCGCCCACCTGCGCATGCTGCTCGCCATCGCGCGACCGCCCACCTGCGCATGCTGCTCGCCATGCCGCGACCGCCCACCTGCGCACGCTGCTCGCCATTGCGCGACCGCCCACCTGCTCATGCTGCTCGCCATTGCGCGACCGCCCACCTGCACATGCTGCTCGCCATCGCGCGATCGCCCACCTGCGCATGCTGCTCGCCATCGCTCGCCAATGCATCGACATGCCACAACGCGCCATCGCCAACCTGCGCGTTAGCGCTCACCAGCTCACCACTGATCGCCTGTTGATCCATATCGCCAGAGCGTTTCCTCGCCATCGCGCTAACGCTTGCGTTCGCCGCCTCAGACTCGCGCTCATTCACCTGCCCACCCTCGCGACCGCTCGCCTGCACGCCCGCGCGACATCTCGCCTGCGCGCCCACGCGACCGCTCGCCTGCGCGCCCGCGCGACCACTCGCCCGCTCCCCTGCGTGACCGCTCCCCTGCGCGACCGCTCGTCTGCTCGCCTGCGCGCCCGCGCGACCGTTTGCCTGCGCGCCCGCGCGACCGTTCGCCTGCGCGTCCGCGCGACCGTTCGCCTACGCGTCCGCGCGACCGCTCGCCTGCGCGCCTGCGCGACCGCTCGCCTGCGCGATCCTTCGCCTGCCCGCCCACACGCCCACGTGCCTGCACATCTACGCTCATGGGTAGCTTAGCGCATATATGCCAGGTGTACCCCAGCGCCCTCGCTGTACCCCAGTTAGAACTATGCTCAACCAATTCAGATTTTCTCTGCCGCCATAGCTGGCTGAACTATTGGAAATTCTCTCTTGTTTTCTTACTCTGTTTGGACGTTATTTGGTGATGACAGTGAACCCTCGTTTATCGCGGTAGATAGGTTCCAGACCCGACCGCGATAGGTGAAAATCCACGAAGTAGTGACACCATATTTACCTATTTATTTAACATGTATATTCAGACTTTTAAAACCTTCCCTTGTTCGTAGTACTGTTAACAAACTACCCTTTAATGTACAGAACACGTATTGCATGTACTACAGTACCCTAAACTAAAACAGGCACAAATATTAAAGGCGATTTTATATCATGCGTTTCCTAAACACGCCAAAAAGCACGATAAAAAATGGCAACCAATGTTTTGTTTACGTTTATCTCTGATCATAATGAAGAAACAAACGCATTTACACATCTGTGTATAGGTTAGTTTTTACTTAATTTTTCTTGGGACTTCCAAATGAAACGTTTTTCTTTATGACGCCGCCTGAAACGACGGCGTCATAAAGTACGCTCAGTAAACAAACGAAGGTATTTAACGCGCATGATACATACATACATATACCAACTTACATATACCAAAGGCACTTCCCCCAATTTTGGGGGGTAGCCGACAACAACAAGAAACAAAACAAAAAAGGGGACCTCTACTCTCTACGTTCCTCCAGCCTGACCAGGGACTCAGCCGAGTTCAGCTGGTACTGCTAGGGTGCCACAGCCCAACCTCCCACATTTCCACCACAGATGAAGCTTCATACTGCTGAGTCCCCTACTGCTGCTACCTCCGCTGTCATCTAAGGCACCGGAGGAAGCAGCAGGGCCTACCGGAACTGCGTCACAATCGCTCGCCATTCATTCCTATTTCTAGCACGCTCTCTTGCCTCTCTCACATCTATCCTCCTATCACCCAGAGCTTTCTTCACACCATCCATCCACCCAAACCTTGGCCTTCCTCTTGTACTTCTCCCATCAACTCTTGCATTCATCACCTTCTTTAGCAGACAGCCATTTTCCATTCTCTCAACTTGGCCAAACCACATCAACACATTCATATCCACTCTAGCCGCTAACTCATTTCTTACACCCGTTCTCACCCTCACCACTTCGTTCCTAACCCTATCTACTCGAGATACACCAGCCATACTCCTCAGACACTTCATCTCAAACACATTCAATTTCTGTCTCTCCATCACTTTCATTCCCCACAACTCCGATCCATACATCACAGTTGGTACAATCACTTTCTCATATAGAACTCTCTTTACATTCATGCCCAACCCTCTATTTTTTACTACTCCCTTTTACTACTCCCTTAACTGCACCCAACACTTTGCAACCTTCATTCACTCTCTGACGTACATCTGCTTCCACTCCACCATTTGCTGCAACAACAGACCCTAAGTACTTAAACTGATCCACCTCCTCAAGTAACTCTCCATTCAACATGACATCCAACCTTGCACCACCTTCCCTTCTCGTACATCTCATAACCTTACTCTTACCCACATTAACTCTCAACTTCCTTCTCTCACACATCCTTCCAAATTCTGTCACTAGTCGGTCAAGCTTCTCTTCTGTGTTTGCTACCAGTACAGTATCATCCGCAAACAACAACTGATTTACCTCCCATTCATGATCCTTCTCGCCTACCAGTTTTAATCCTTGTCCAAGCACTCCGAGCATTCACCTCTCTCACCACTCCATCAACATACAAGTTGAACAACCACGGCGACATCACACATCCCTGTCTCAGCCCCACTCTCACCGGAAACCAATCGCTCACTTCATTTCCTATTCTAACACATGCTTTACTACCTTTGTAGAAACTTTTCACTGCTTGCAACAACCTTCCACCAACTCCATATAACCTCATCACATTCCACATTGCTTCCCTATCAACTCTATCATACGCTTTCTCCAGATCCACAAAACGCAACATACACCTCCTTACCTTTTGCTAAATATTTCTCGCATATCTGCCTAACTGTAAAAATCTGATTCATACAACCCCTACCTCTTCTAAAACCACCCTGTACTTCCAAGATTGCATTCTCTGTTTTATCCTTAATCCTATTAATCAGTACTCTACCATACACTTTTCCAACTACACTCAACAAACTAATACCTCTTGAATTACAACACTCATGCACATCTCCCTTACCCCTATATAGTGGTACAATACATGCACAGACCCAATCTACTGGTACCATTGACAACACAAAACACACATTAAACAATCTCACCAACCATTCAAGTACAGTCACACCCCCTTCCTTCAACATCTCAGCTTTCACACCATCCATACCAGATGCTTTTCCTACTCTCGTTTCATCTAGTGCTCTCCTCACTTCCTCTATTGTAATCTCTCTCTCATTCTCATCTCCCATCACTGGCACCTCAACACCTGGAACAGCAATTATATCTGCCTCCCTATCATCCTCAACATTCAGCAAACTTTCAAAATATTCCGCCCACCTTTTCCTTGCCTCCTCTCCTTTTAACAACCTTCCATTTCCATCTTTCACTGTCTCTTCAATTCTTGCGCCGGCCTTCCTTACTCTCTTCACTTCTTTCCAAAACTTCTTATTCTCTTCATATGACTGACCCAGTCCCTGACCCCACCTCAGGTCAGCTGCCCTCTTTGCCTCACGTACCTTGCGCTTTACTTCCACCTTTTGCTCTCTATATTTTTCATACTTCTCTATACTATTACTCTGCAGCCATTCTTCAAAAGCCCTCTTTTTCTCTTCCACTTTTACCTTCACTCCTTCATTCCACCATTCACTGCCCTTCCTCATGCTGCCTCCAACAACCTTATTGCCACATACATCACTTGCAATCCCAACAAAATGATGAAAGTGATAAATAATGATATTACAGTAGAAGCTTTTATAAAATATGTTATTACAAATAATATTTACCGTATCTATATAAAATCATACATACGTAGCAAAGCAGGAAAACAATTTGAGAGAGAGAGAGAGAGAGAGAGAAAAAGAGAGAGAGAGAGAGAGAGAGAGAGAGTTGTTTTACATACGTAAATGTAAATTTTAAACAAAAAAAAAAATAACCCCATTTCATATAAAATAGATTACAAATATTTTACTCTATCATATTAAAGTAGTCTGTATAATAATGTAAAGTTCAGTACAGTATGTTGTTGTTATAGTCGTGGCGATGAAATTCTCACGAAACAAGAACACGCCATTTGATTACAACAGCTGACTCATTCTCTCTCTCTCTCTCTCTCTCTCTCTCTCTCTCTCTCTCTCTCTCTCTCTCTCTCTCTCGTGTTATACAATACTTACATTTAGATGAAGAAACTAAAATTAGTTTTCTTAGTGTCAATTAAATACGAAACGAAAAAATTATGCCGAGTCTACATCCATTTCAATCATAGCTAAAAATACGGCATCCGATTTCATCAGCAAACCACTATTTTTTGGGAAACATCATTTTATTCTAGAAAATTGCTACTCTTTAAATAGTTAATTGCACATTATGAAAGTGTGTACTTTTGTTTTTAAATTTCGGGTGTTTCAAAAATCGAGTATTATTGACTTCTTTTTGTTTTACTTTTGGCTGTGATTAGATCAGCTGACATCTACTGTAGCTGCCGCTCTTGAGAGTGTACGAATACACTAACAAAGTATCGTTTACTGTATACCATTTCTTAACTTATTCAAACCGTCTACAGTATACAGTTGATATTACATAAGCACCAATGTGTTATAACCTATCAATTTTTTTTGTTTATTACATTTAAACCCCCCTCTCTCTCTCTCTCTCTCTCTCTCTCTCTCTCTCTCTCTCTCTCTCTCTCTCTCTCTCTCTCTCTGTGGGCTACTTTTCACTACCTCCCATTCCTTACCTCTCTATCTCTCTAACAAATGATATCTTTGTTGCTCCTCAAAGTTTCATTTATATTGAAAATCAATCATGATTCAATTTTCCTTACTTTCTCCAATCTCGCACCGCGGTATTTTCGAAATTTCCGGAAAATCCCCGATATCTGTATATACATGTGTTATGAAAAAATTCCGCGAAGTGGTGAATCCGCGATGGTCGAACCGCGAAGTAGCGAGGGCTCACTGTATTAACGTTTTTGAGTTTTGGCTTTCGCATATTTGTTTTGTTGATCACGTATTATAACTTAAAAGGTAGGGTTGGAAGGTTTTTCAACCTATTTTAAACCTCACGAAATCATAGGGGCGAAATGTAAACATTTCGTCCATGGATGATGTCACAGCCTCTTCCGTAGGCTAAAAGTCTGTCTTGCCTTTTAAGAATATAAGTGATTTTGCTTTTGGATCTTTAAGTTATAAATTAAATTAAAGGAATTATTTTGAGAAAATTTTATCCTTTTAATATTTTTCTTTAGATAATCTTTGATCTGTTTGCGAAGATTAACTACCGTTCAGTTTATTTTTGTTACGGTAATCAGTATCGTTACGATGTTACATTTATTATAGCGATTTTATGAATAGGACTTTCTTCTTACTTCTCAAGTTTTTCATTGTACTTTATAAAAGGAACATTTTATTTTGCAATTAATTGGTCCTTTCAGTATTTTTCCTTACTCAGAGATTAAAGGAAGTTACACTTCAGTTTATTTTATACGATGCAGTATTCTTTACATTCGTCGTAGCGCATGATTCTATGTATCGTTGTTGATTTGGTGGTTTTCGTAATACTAAATTGTTTGTATATTATTTGTAGATGTTCCAATGATGTGAGTGATGATTCATCTTTTATTGGAACCCCTTAATTTAAGGGTTTATTTTAATGTATAAATATTATATCTATTAAGGTAATTTTTTATATTTAATATTTTGTTACATTTATATGGGTTGCTTTCCCATTCAAACAATTGTCCAGTGACAGAATTATAAGTCTCGCCCTACGGAGTTCATTTCCTTTGAGAGAGTGTATACTTTGACTTTCAGGTAATTATGAAACTATATTTGTGCCAAAGAGTACAGTGCAAATTTTTTAATGATAAATTGTGCAGTGAATTTTATTCAGTGGAGAGTGCTTCTATTCGGACCTGTTGTTATCCTAGCCTTAGACTTCTATCGAGCTCCCGGACCCATGGTTAGAGAGGTTAAGTCAAACAGCGAAAGGAATCGAGAGGGTAACCAGGCGTTACAGTCTTTAAGACCCGAACTGAAGTCCTCTCGAGTGTTTTCTGTCGACCACCAGAACGCTCACCCTCGCTATAGATAAAGCGAGGTGTTAGTGTTTTCAAAGGCCCTAAGCTGAAAACAAAATTAGATTCGTTCTGCGTGTATTATGTTTCATGCGGCGCAGACGCAGTGCCGCCACCCCACCTTTAGCCGTTAACAGTGCGGTTGGGTGTCTCGATTCCGGTCTTTGACACGGACGCACAGGCGTCGTGTCTTAAACGGTGAGAACTCGTTGTCACACAGGCGGCCTACCTACTGTAATGTTCAATGGTGGGGGAAAGTGGATGCTTTACTTCGAATGCTCGACGCAAACCGACGGATCATAGCACCTAGTATTAGTCTATACAGACGCGCCGACGTTCGCCAGGCAGCAGAGCCGGCGAAGCGTCATCGGAACGGTGCTGCAACGGAAACGTAACGTCGACGGAATGGAGCGAAGCGCCACGTCAGTGTGGACGCTTCTGTGTCAGTGTAGACGCTTTCAGTGTCAGTATGGACACTGCAGCGTCAGTATGGACGCTTCAGCACCAGTGTGGACGCTTCAGCACCAGTGGGGACGCTTCAGCGTCAGTGTGGACGCTTCAGCGCTAGTGTGGGCACTTCAGCATCAGTGTGGACTCTTCAGCATCAGTGTGGACGCTTCAGCGTTGGGGTGGTCGCTTCGCTACCTATGACTATAGACTTTGATGTCTACCTGACCATGAACGTCTAGTGTTCAGTTATTATTGCTCCAGGCGCTATATTAAGAAATAAATCTTAACTAGAAAGATTTTATATTCTCGGTCCATGGCCTGCTGGGCTAACTCTTGGGTGTGAGAACTAGAATTTAACCTCTTAAGTATTGAGGTCCAAATTCAGAATCATAAGGAGTGGATTCCTAAGAATCAAGACTTCTCTTCCTAGGATAGAGATTGTTAAAGGAAGGGAATAACTTTCAGAAACTCATGAGAATTTTTCTAAAGAGCTTCCCTCATTTTTTTTTTTTTTTTTTTACCTGCTGCTCCTCGTTTCGACTTCAGAGTTTTCACTAGTTGAGTTGTTGGTGTCGCTATTTATTTTATTTTAATTATATCACAAGCCAGCTACAACCCTATTTGGGAAAGCAAGATGCTTTAACCCAAAGGGCTCCTTAGGGAACGATGGCCTAGTAAATTAGTGGTAAAATAAAGAATAAAGTAATGAATTAACATTAAATCATTCTCAGGAAAATAACGAAGCTTCCTGTAGAGAATGAACAGCGCTTGCAGCTTCTAAAACAGAAAGGGCACTAAGGCCTTTATGAGAATAGAACGTTAAATTATATCTCCCACCACGGGCAGATCTTTTATGATTTAATATTTCATGTTTTTAATCCGCTCTTGTTAGTTACTCGTTAACATAGCACAGTGCTCTGGAGGAGGTGTTTGTTCGTTTTCACCTTGCCCGTAGTCCTATATCTCTAACTTATGTTCCAACCCTTGGGAGAAGGAAGGTCGGTAGGCTGAGGTTCTTTGCGGACCTTGTGCATTTAACGTCTGTTCCGCCGAGCGATATTGTTGAGGCAGTCCAAGACGTTCTTTCTCCACTTTGGAATGACTACGTTGGAAGGTCTTGAAGCGATCAGATCGTCATCGTTATGGTATCATGGATCTTGTAACTGTTTTCTGCATATTAGAATGCAGTTTCCTGACGAGAATAACATTCTACGTTTCCCTGTCTACCAGACTAGGTAGTTACTCATCATATATGCACGCGAACAGAACTTACCTTCGCAGCAGTCGGCTTTTGATGCGTGAACAGGAAGCAATCGAGTATGTTTTTTCTTCCGCAAGAGAAGCGGAAGTCAGACAAGTCACATACAATCCTAGCTCTTCCTCTGGATTCTGACTCACTTTCAGGGAGGAAGGACTTTGTCCTCATCGAAGGACGCATAACTTAGAATTGGTAGTCACCAATCGATTTGTCCAAGACCTTTCAGGAGTCGTATGTTTTTCTATTAACTTATCCCGCAGTATCTAACGTTCACTGAAAGTTTTTTCTTTTCGGAAGAAGGCGACGTGTCAGCACCTGACATGTGTAAGACACACAGTTCTTCGGGGGAAAAGGTGCTCAGTTTGCTTCTGTTCACACTTCTTCTCCTTCCCCAGTTTGGAGAAAGGTCTATTACTTTCTTCTGAGGTCTAGCGACTACTGTTGACGGTATCTCACAGCATTGGATACGTTCAGTTCGTGCACAATGCGCGCTTGGAATGTCATAGGGACTCTGCCAGGTCGCTCTGCGGTTGATGCTCTCTCCCGGCCTTCGCCCACGCTTGAGATGGCGCACTCGCTACCCCGCGAGTGTAGGGTTGGTCTGAGCTAAAAGAGGTCTATTTCATCTGTGTTTAGCGTTTACGTTTCTCGGGTGGGAGAAAATTTTCTCCTAAAGAGTCTAAGGACTACCATAAATCAAAGAAATGGTTTTCCGATTAGTGTCAGAAGGCATAGTTCTCCTATGCTTAGTAACGCTTCCTTGCAGAAATATGCTCGTGTTATGAGAAGCGTTAGAGCGGGTGCTTGTAGCAGTCTGGTCTCTCTCTTACGGCAGACGTCGTGCAGACACAGACGCAAGTTCTGGTCTCTCCCACACGCAGTCCCAGACGCAGACACCAGTCTGGTCGTATGTTGGCCGCTAACAGTCAAAGTTGATCCTTTCAACAAGTTGTCCCTTTTTCACGGTCTGCGGGACGCGTGACTATCACTCATGCGTACGCATCCTACATGTGGACAACTCTCGGCTATCAGTTCCATCTTTCCGTCAATGACCGGACGCGATGCTGTCGCCTCCACGCTGCACGCTGTAGATTTACAACAAGCCGGGCACACACACAGCGCTGTACCCACATGACAAGGTGAACGCATATACAGTAGCACACTGACACCTTACGGAATTGCAACCACATGCGACTTTATGGTCGCATGCTAGACGCATACAGTCAAGTCTTGTTCTCACAGCAGTTTAACCAGATTATTGTCTCTCCTTCGCGTCTCTCTGGCTTCGCAGCTAACGCTCCCTCTTGTCAAGCTTTGGCTTTAAGTTTGTTGAACACTTGCTGATTCCACACGAATCAGGTCTTAACCTCACAGCATGAGGTTCACGTGGTTGACGCTTCTTTTCAACGCCTAGCTTTAATATCGGTTTCTTGCGACCGATATGGACGAGTTTTGGGAGGCGGTTCTAGATCCCGATTCTCTCTCACGACATGTTGAGTGTAGGCAGCATACTGGAACCGTTCTGGACTCATGCTGGGTGCATGCTGGAAGCATGTCTTTAATCCTTTTCCCCGTGTTAGGATCACGAACGTTTTATGTTAAACCATCAAGATTTAGGTCTAGCTGCCTCCAGTTTTCGGAAAACCCCTAAGATCTAGAGGGTTGTTCGAAGGAGACAGCTGAGGCTTTCGCTTGTACAAAGGACTTTTGCCTCAAGGTTTTCCAACCCATTAGAGTGCTTTATGGAGTGGTGTAGAGCTAGAGCCAGCTCTTCATTAGGTAACTCTAACACAAGTGGCCTATTTTTTCTTAGACCTTAGAAGAAAGCACATTTTCTTCCCTCCTCGACCATCAAAGGGTACAGGAGTATGCGGGCATCTGTCTTCAGACGCAGAAGATTGGATCTATCAAATAGAGACTTTATAGATCATCTCAGATCATTTGAGAGGACTTGGAGGCATCAGCAAGATGCTCCAGCCTGAAATTCAGGGTTCGTTTCTGGAGCTTCGCGGTAGTGACAGATCCGACCCTTTACACTTGGTTTCTTTTTTAAGGCCTAACTTTGGAGACTTTCTGAGTAAGTCTACCATAGTTGAGAGTCAGTGAAGTTCACTCTTTTAGAAAGAACATGGACTTCACATTGGTTAAGCCATAGGTACCTTGCAACCTGGATTCTTGGTTATTAATAAACATCTTTCTCATCCATAGCCTAAATTTTTCGGGATCACTGTTCTCTCGAATTTGGTTTGTGATGGGCTGAGAAGAGTTTTTTTGCCCGATTAAAATGATGAAGTTTTATTGGAACAAGAACAAAGAAGTTATGAGTCTTTTCATAACTCTTAGGTGCATGGTCAAGAAGCCTGCGCTATCCATGTCTAAACATTCTGTCATCTCGTATAGACTTTGATTACAAAGGTTCTTCCACACGGTTGGGTGACAGATCATAAGACGTTGAAAGAGTAAAGACTCACGAAGTTAGAGCTGTAGAAACTTCTGTAATTTTTAAACTATACTGTTCTCTGCAAGCATCACGTATACAGTCTTGTGAAGGGGTAATCGTGTATTCGTCTTGCTCTACTTTTACCGTGGCCAGTCTCTATGAAGACGTCTACGTTTTGGGATCACTTGCAACGAGTGCAGTAGTAGGTGAAACCTTCTCCACTACATTTCCCTAAATTCCTAGTACCCCTGTTCTTCTCTTGGAACTGTTATATATATTTTTATGATTGTACATGAAGATTGGTCGGCAATCTTCAGCAATCTTTGACCTAGTCAGGTGGTCATTTTGTTCCTAGAGAGCGCCCGGAACAAGGGTATTAGTTGAGGTCCTTCCATGTTATAGGTGGTTGTACCGTTTGACATCTCCCAGAGATCATCAGCCCCGAGTGGATCACTGGATCTCCTAAGGATAGCAGACAAAATGAGGCAGAGCATTTCTGTTGGCTTCCCTATCAGGTTAGAACCACTTAAGTTGTTTATGTAACTCTTAAGTGAATTTCCAATTATGCAGCTGCCTCTGACCCTCCACCAATGGGTGTCAATCAGCTATTATATAACCAGCGGGTAAGTTTTATATTTAAAAAAGGGATTTTGACGAAGGAAAAATCTATTTCTGGGCAAGAGACCCGTGTCGCCCAGTGAAATGCTAAGGTACATAACTGCTATATATTACCATAGAAAAAATTGCATGGGAATGCCAGGTTGAACCCAGCTCGCTCACCTGTATAAGGTGTCGATATACAGTAATATCCTGGGGCGCGATAAATCACAACCAGAGGCCTCGCACCATTTAGATGTCTCCTGTCAAAATCCCCGAACAGCGAGGCGCCGTTCAACCTCGTACTACTACTAACCAACCCACGCCAGTGACGTCACTCCTTATAGCACCCCAGATTGGGGCCCAATTAGGGTCACATTTAATTATGTGTGGCCATTTATTAAGGATTTATTATGGGTTTTTAGGCTGAGGAACGAATTGAATCAATTACCATGTATTCTTATGGGAATATTTGCTCCAACATACGATCGTTTTAACATATGAAGTAGTTTCTGGAACGAATTAAGATCGTATGTAGAGGTATCACTGTATATATATAACTTGAGAGATATAATACTCATAGAGTTAGGACAGCAAGACAAAAGAAAGTTGATAAAATTAGGAGAAAATCCAAGTAATATTGAGAGAAAGAAAAAAATGAAAGTGAAATTTAGATTCAAACTGGGGGAGCAATTTCCCCAACTTTGAGAGCCCTCTTGCCCGTCATCAAATTTCAGCATGGGAATGAAATGCCGTGCTGAAGCTCAATGACTTCATCAAGGCATTTTGTCATTGAGGGGTATTAGCCTGAAGCTTGCTCTCTTGTAGACATACAATTATGGGGGAATGCTCGTGAATTATGAGCTTAAGTTCTTCATATTTGCCCCATAAACCCTGACAATTCCATTGCAAAATGGAGGAGAAAATTATGTATTTTCTTTGATGAGGTCTTCCCATTGATAGTTTTTGATTTGACAATATTTTCTGTAGGCTTCTTAAGTGTGGGTCTTGATAAGTTAGGTTTTATATTAGCCTTTTCAGTATTCTTTTTACCTAATTTTTGTGAGGGATGGTGGACCTCAACTAGAATTTTTGATTGATCAAAGAAGTTTTCCTTTTGATCTGAAATATCAACAGGCATAAGAACATCATATCTATTTGATGTCATAACTTTGGTTTGTTCCGTAACCGAAATACAAACCACGCTATTTACATAGGGGTTTACTTTCGGCGTAAATGAAAATGATGAGCCACTAGATTTTTAACGTGGGTTTACTACCCCCGTGCTAGTTAGCAGGGGTAGGGGAGGGGTAGCTTGCTACCCCTCCCCCCTCACACACCGGTGAAATGTCTCACTTCACTTTTGGCTCGGACTATGTACAGACGTGTCTGTCTTCGTCCTCGCTTGTCAGCCATTTTATGTTTTGTCTTTTAATCATTTACTTTTCTTATACTCTATATATATGTAAACATATTTTCATGTTTATGTATATATTTGAGTATAGAAATCAGTAAGTTTCCTTTTCAGAGTTCGTGCGTGTGTGTGTAGTGTACGATATCTCCGTGGAGCCTGCCAGCAGTTAGGCCACCACGGTGTAATTTCATGGGTCCCGATCAAGTTTGACTACGGTCTCTCTCTCTCTTGAGGTTGTTCACCCTTTACTACGTTCTGGGTAGCTTCCTTCCCATGTCGGGTGGGGTTGCTACGCCGTACATTTTATCTCAATTATTTTTATGAATCTAATTGTATTTGTTAACTTTTCAGCTTTTTGTAGAACGCTTCCTTTCGGGGTTTTTTTTTTTTTACTTTAGTGAACATTCATATTTGAATTACATATTTATAGTTATTATAATTCTGTGTTTGTTACAGCTCTCCGCCCTTTCCCCTTCCCCGTGAGTGTAAGTGGAGTTGAGGGCACTTGCCTGTTGTGTAATTCTTGTGTTCTTTTCTCTCGGGTTTCCTCTTCGGAGTCTTCCCGGGGGAATGAATGTTAACTAATTACTTTTTATTTTTTCACAGTTAACGATCTAGTTTTCGTTTGTATAATATGACAACGAAGCGAGCTGTCTTGTTGGGGCCTGGGGAGTCTGCTGTTGCTGCCTCCCCTATAGGACTTCGTCAGGGGCGTGTCTCCTTCTGGAAGTGCTCCCGTGACGACTGACAGCTCTTCAGTTCATCTTAGAACTCTCAGGAGGTTCGCCTCCTTGGGTGGGTAACTTCCCTTCCGAGGGAAGGTTCCCTGTCCAGGTTTGAGTTTTTCCCTTCGGGGGAACTTCTCTTACCTTTATTTAGTTCCTGGTCTTCCGGCGGGATAAGCTCTTAGTGCTGAGCGACCGCTTTTGTAGCCTTGCTCAAGGGGCTGAGCGGTTGCAAGCTCGGACCATGGAATTCGTGCGACTATGCTCTTGGTGCTGAGCGGTCACACCTGCAGCTACGCTCAAGGGGCTGAGCAACTGCAGGAGCCCCTCTTCGGAGGATTGCTCTTTTTAGGTCACTTGCTGACCCTTCGGCCCTACGGGGGCCCCTCTTCAGTCTCTTCTAGGAAGTGTTCCTCTCTCGTTCGCGAGGGAGGACACTCATAGAGACTCCTCTTTGGAGGACTCCTTCTGCTGTTGTTGCTGCTGAAGGCTCAGTTCCCTTCGGGGGCCAGCTGAACCCTACGGTCTCTCCTGCGAGTGCTTTTCCCCTGGGGGGAGTTCACCACAGAGACTCCTCTTCGGAGGACTCCGTCTGCTGTTGTTGCTGAAGGCTCAGTCCCCTTCGGGGGGCAGCTGAGCCCTACGGTCTCTCCTGCGAGTGCTTCTCCCCCGGGGGGAGTTCATCACAGAGATTCCTCTTCGGAGGACTCTCCTGCTGTTGCTGCTGAAGGCTCAGTTCCCTTCGGGGACAGCTGATGCCAACGGTCTCTCCTGCAAGTAACTCTTCCCCTCGGTGGAGTTCACGATCAGAGACTCCTCTTCGGATGTCGGAGGGTGTTGCGCCTGTCTGAGGTCGTCTTCATCTTCATTCGACGTTCTCCGCAGAGGACCCTCCTCGATGAGTACCGACCGTTGCAGCTGCTCGACTCCTGCCAGACCTTCTAGCCTTCATCTCCGTTCCTGGACGCAGATGCGCAGTGGGCGCCAACGCACCCTGTTTACAACGGGCACTGGTCCCTTCGGGGCTAAGGGGCTTATTCCACAGTGTGGGTAAGTCCCTTAAGTGCCAGGTTTTACTTGCGCGCCTACGATCTCCTGCGCGCCCACACGCCTACGATCTCCTGCGCGCCTACACGCCTACGATCTCCTGCGCGGGCTCTAGCGCTCGCCTGCTGTGGACCACGATCTCCAGTAGTTGAGTCTCGCCATAGATCTTCCTGCACGCCAGCGCTCACCTGTGCTTCGGACCTTCTGTGCACCAGCTCTCTTCAGCTCGCCAGAGCACATCTGCGCGCCCTTTCCTGCTACGCGCCATGGGCGCCGACGGTTTAGAGAACGCCCACGATCGCCTGCTTGCCAGCGCGCATCGACGCTCCCCTTCCTGATGCACCTGCGCGCCTCCTGATATGCGCGCCCACGATTTCCGGATCTAGGCGCAGGCAAGGAGATTGTTCCTTCTCTGTTCGCCAGCGCTCAGTTTTGCGCCCTTTTCTGACGTGCGCGATGCGCGCCAACGTTCGCCCTCATGCCCACGATCTACCAGATCTGGGCGCAGGCATTGTTACCGGGTTTTTGACTGCATGAATGGAAGAAGTATGTCTGGCCCTTACTTCTTTCTTCATCCTCCCCTCTCCTGGGGAAAGCAGCATCCTGGTCTCTGCATAGCTGACCTCAAACCTCTGCAGGTAAATCTTGCTTCCTTGTGTTCCGAGTATTAAGATAATACTGTCACGTCCCCCATACCCTGACGAGGTGGTATTGGGAACGTCCTAACCTAGAGTTCTGTCTGAGAACTCCAGGTCAACTGCCTAGGACGAGTCACACTTTATTCCTTCACACACAAGCTTATGTAGGCCACACGTTCCTTGCAGAGCAAGGAACTTGTGAGGTGCAGGGACTCCTTTTTTCGAGTGCGGCTCACTCGGATTCTGAGTCTCCGGGTAAGCCAAAGCCAGTAAGGCTGGGGACTTTCCACCCTTCCTAAGGGGTAAGTCACCCTATGTAAATAGCGTGGTTTGTATTTCGGTTACGGAACAAATGACAAATTCGGAGATAATTTGTATTTTCCTAACCATACAAACCTTAGCTATTTACACATATTTGCCCGCCAGCCTTGTCCCCCAAGACAAGTCCTACCTCTAAGTGAAGTGAGACATTTCACCGGTGTGTGAGGGAGGGAGGGGTAGCAAGGTACCCCTCCCCTACCCCTGCTAACTAGCGCGGGGGGTAGTAAACCCTCGTTAAAAATCTAATGGCTCGTCATTTTCAGCTACGCCGAAAGTAAACCCCTATGTAAATAGCTAAGGTTCGTATGGTTAGGAAAAATACAAATTATCTCCAAATTTGTCATGTTTTTAATGGATGGGGGTAAGAGAGATTGAGGTCTCTCTCTTTTCCTATTGACAAGTGGTGATTTGTTAGGTTTTGGTGTTTTCCCCACTACAGGTGCACCTGATAACTGTTTTATGTGGAGCGTCCATCAAATCAGGCAAAGATATAGCCTGAGAGAGGTTATTATTATCCTTTGTAGTGGGGGACAAAGGTTTACTAGAGGTGAGCGAAGCCTTAGGTGATATTCTTGCCCTATCCTCTAGTCTCAAAATTTCTTTTTGGGGAATAGGGGCAGTAATAGGTGGGTTGGATGTCTCCTACCTCTTTTTTCCTCCAGATTTCAATACCTTTGCCTAACTTGCTGACCTACTCGAGTCTCTTGGCATGCCCCACACTTATGTGTCCAATACTGGATTTATTGATACGAGCCTCTTCCAACTTATATTGCTGGCAGCTCCTATCAGTAGATTTATGATTCAAATTGCAGTTGTTCCGTAACCGAAATACAAACCACGCTATCTACATTGGGTTTACTTTCTGCGTAGCTGAAATTGACGAGCCAATAGATTTTAACGAGGGTTAACTACCCCCGCGCTAGTTAGTGGGGGTAGGGGAAGGGGTAGCTTGCTACCCCTCCCCCCACACACCGGTGATTTGCTTCACTTCACTTTTGGCTCGGACGATGTGTAGACGTGTCTGTCTATCGTCCTCGTTATTGACAGCCTTAATCTTTTCTTTGCTTTTCCTCAGCTGTGTTTGAAGTTGGCCTCGCCCTTTGGTATTCATCATGCGCAAGTGCCCTGGGATCGCCGGCCGCCCTTGCGGTACCTTCATGTCGGCGGTGGATACCGATCCTCACACCCTTTGCCCGCAGTGTCGAGGCCGACGGTGTGATAGGGAAAATACATGTAGTGAGTGTAGGGAGTGGTCTGCCTCCCAGTGGGAGAGGTTTGCCCTCCGGCGTAAGAAGAAGTACAAGGGGTTGCCTTGAAGGAGGAAGGCTCTCGGGACTCTTCTTCCGCCGCCCAAACCTCCTCCGAAGCTCCCCCTCATCCTGCTTCTAGTGAGAGGCCGCCGAGTGGGAGCGCAGGCCCTTGTTCTGTTTCCCGACCTCGGTGTGCGGGAGAGGGTGTCGCCTCCCATAGCGGGGCGGCTCCCCCTCTTCCTCCGGGGGAGGATTTTGATAATGTTGATCCTGTGTCTAATGATGATCTTTTTCAGCTTTGGGCTTCCTTGGGGCTTAAGGGCCTGCCCTCCAAGGAAGCCCTGTTTGACCTTATTCAGTTGGGGGCCGCTTTCAAGCAGTCGCCGGTGATAGCGGAGGTAGATCCTTTGTCTATTGTCGACGTCGTGGTAGCAGAGGCTTCCGACGGGTCTGGTCAAACCTCTGCGGTTCCTGATGTTGATGACGTTGCTGAAGGCTCTCCTCCCCCTGCCGTACATCCTTTGAAGGGGGAAGGGGGTCCCACGGTCTCTCCTGCGGCTAAGTCTCCCCCTCGGGGGAGCGCTCTGACTGAGACTCCTCTTCGGAGGACTGATGATCCCGACGACCTCCCTCGTGGCCGCCTTCGCCGTAAGGCTCATCGTCCACTTCTCCGCAAGGGCCTCCCGTCTCCCTATAAGGGTGTCAAGAGGCGCCTTTACGAGTCTTCTCCTCCTCCGTCCTCCGATGGGGACTCCTCGCCGGGAGCAGACTGTAGCAGCCGCGTCCTTAGATCTCTCCGGGGATCGTTCACGTTCTCCCACGCCTTCCAGACCTTCCACTTCCTGTGCAGATGGCCAGCAGTCTTTTGATCTCGTCAGCCGACGGGCACTGGTCCCTTCGGGGCAAAGGGATTTCGCCCACGGTGTGGGTGCTTCCCTTGCGCGTTAGGGTTCCCCTGCGCGCGTTCATGCGTAGTAGCGCGCCAGCGCTCTCCTGTTCGCCAGTGCTCTCCTGATGGTCAACGCCCCACTGCTCGCCAGCGCTCTCCTGATGGTCAACGCCCCACTGCTCGCCAGCGCTTTCCTGTGAACAACGAACATCCTCCTGTTCCTGTTGCGCGCCAACAGTCTCCTGAGCGCACTAGATCTCCTGCTCGTCAGCACGCACCTGCTCATCCGGTTCCTGACATGCGCCCACGCTCGCCCACGCACCCTAGAACTCCGGTTCGGGACATGGGTAAGGACTCGACTCCTCCTCGCCCTCGCGATCCTGCTCGTCAGCTTTTTCCTGCGCAGCAACGCGCACGATCTCCTTCGCGTACATCCAGAGTTCTTGCACGCCCACGCGCCTCCTCTTCCCGAGCCCGTTCGTGAGCGTTAGCCTTTGCGCGTCGCGCCGATAGCTCCTGCACAGTCTTCTACACGTCGTCTTCCTGCTCGCCAGCGATCTTCAGCGTGCCAGCGATCTCCGACGCGTCAACGTTCTCCTGCTTGTCAGCGATTTCCTGCGCGTCAACGGTCTCCAGCGCGTCAGTGCTCCCCTGAGCACCGGTGATCTCCAGACTGCCCTCGTGATCCATCGCCTGCACGCAAGCGCTCTCCTACGCCTCAGAGCCCAGCGGATCTGGAGAGACATAGGTCTCCTGCGATCAGCTCGCCCACACGCGGTCGCTCGCCTGCGCGTTCTACTCGCCAACGCGCCATCGCTCGCCTGCGCGTTCTATGCGCCAGCGTTTGCCAACGAGCCATCGATGGCCGACTCGCCATCGCTCGCCCACGCGTCACAGGTCTCCAGGACACCATCGTTCCCCTGCTCGGTCCCCTGGCCCTCAGCGGTCTCCTGAGCGCTCTCGTTCGCCCACGGGCCAGCGCGTTCACTCGCCAACGCGCCCATTCGCCCGCTCGCGATCGCTCCCGCGCTCGTTTGTCTCTGCGCGATTGCTCGCCCGCGCTCCAACAGCCCCTCGCACGCGACTCTTTTGTAACTCCCCTGCGCGAGCGTCAGCATGACCCCCGTTCGCGTCGGGTTCCGCAGCTTGCGGCAGCAGCAGGGACGCGTGTCGCCAGGACGCACTCGGGATCGCCTCCGCCTAAGCGCAGGGCTCTTTTGCAGGACAAGGAAGGACTATTGGAGAGGTCAAGGCAACTTTCTTCCCCTTCTTTTTTGCAGGCAGGTCCAGTGGTGTCCACTCCGAAGGATCGCCCGATCCCCTTCCCTCCAGTAGGAATTTCGGACTGTGTGTCCGTCTCGGCAGTCTTGGTTTGGTCTTCTGATGCAGGGGTTAGTGAAGACTATGAAGCCGGCACTCGCCGATCTAGGACACAAGCCAATGATGGTCTTGCCCCGCTGAAGAGAAGGAGAGGAGTGGACTTCGTGGTGACTTCTCCCAGGTAGAAGTTGGTTCCTAAGAGGTCCGTCAGGAAGGCTCTGTCCCCTTCACAGTTGTTTTCTCCTTCTCCTGTAGACGAGGCCTTTCCGTCCTCAGGAGAGTCCAGCAAGGCAGCGGTCTCCCCCTCGGCACCAAGGGGGGAGTCACCTCCTCGTGGAGGAGAATCGTCTCGCGTGGAAGGTGCCTACCAGACCTCTTTGCTGGAGTCTTGTATCCCCCCCAGGAGGGAACCCAAGGACTCCAAGACGATTCCGAAGTCTTCTTCACGAATTCGTCAGGAACCAGCCAGACCCCGGGAGAACGTCCACGTGTCTCCCCAGGAAGAGCTTCTGGGGACAGGAGACTTAGCTGCCAGTCCGCAGGGAGGAAAGCAGCAGGAGTCTGAGCATGTTTTCTGGCAGGTCTTGGGCCTGATGAGACAGCTCAACGGGTTCATGGACCCTGTGATCGCCCCGCGTGAAGGCAAGGACACGGTCCTGGACCAGGTCTATGGAACTCAGAAGACCCCAAAGGCCAGCGGGGCTCTACCCTGGTCCCAGGGGGTGAAGAGTGCCAGAGCCAGGGCCAACACTCAGCTTACAGTACTTGCCTCCTCCAGTCGTTCCTCTGCCGGGAACAAACTCATCCCACCTCTTGTCTCCAGCAGAGGAGGTATTTTGAGATCATGGGGGAGTCTAGCCTCACTCTTCCCCTCCACCATTCGGTGGAAGAGCTTACTAGGGGAGTTCCTCTTGAGATGCTCTCCGCCCGGCAGGTGACGTTCTCGGCGTCGGAGATCCTGAGCCACAAGAAGGTCGCGAAGTGTGCCATGCAGGCCACTTCGTGGCTGGATGTCTGGCTAGGTTCTCTGGGCATCCTATTGCGCTCCGAGGATCTGTCTAAGGAGAGCAATAGGAAGGCCCTGGAGACCTTCCTCCTCTCGGGCACTCGCTCCATCGAGTTCCTGGCACATCAGGTTACCAACCTGTGGGCCAACTCGGTGCTGAAGCGTCATGATGCGGTGACCGAGAAGATCCATCCGAAGGTCCCCGCCGTGGATGTCTGCAGACTCAGACACTCCTCCCTCCTTGGGGGAAATTTGTTTGAGCCCCCAAGATATGGAACGAACAGCTGAGAGGTGGAGGAAGTCTAGCCAGGAATCCCTCCTCCAAAGGGCCCTTGCATCTCGGCCCTACAAGCCTCCAACTCCGCAGCAACACCAGCAGCTGCCTCGCAAGACACCGAAGCAGGCGCCGGCAGCTAAGAAAGTGGTGTCTAAGCCCCAGCCCTTTCCTGCCAAGGACAAGAGGGGCGATAAGTCCTCCAGGGGAGGCAAGACTCCTAGAGGAAGCGGCCGCAGCCGCAAACGCTAGGAGTGGTATTCCCCCCGCGTGTCCACCTGTGGGGGGATGCCTTCAAAGTTGCGTGCACAGGTGGCAGCAACATGGGGCCGATGCTTGGATAGTCTCCGTGATCGGCCAAGGGTATCGCGTACCATTCACGACATCTCAACCTCCCCTGACAGCGAATCCAGTGTCGTTGAGCTCCTATGCCATGGGATCGGCAAAGGGGCTAGCCCTTCGGGCAGAAGTCGAAACCATGCTCAAGAAGGATGCTCTTCAGGAGGTCGTGGACGGCTCCCCAGGCTTCTTCAGTCGACTCTTTCTTGTAAAGAAGGCGTCTGGAGGCTGGAGACCTGTCATCGACCTCTCAGCTCTGAACAAGTTTGTCAAGCAAACTCCATTCAGCATGGAGACAGCGTGCACGGTCAGACTTGCGGTGAGACCTCAAGACTTCATGTGCACACTGGATCTGAAGGACGCGTACTTCCAGATCCCAATCCATCCGTCTTCCAGGAAGTACTTGAGATTCAGCCTAGACAGCAAGACCTACCAGTTCAAGGTGCTGTGCTTCGGTCTCTCCACAGCACCTCAGGTGTTCACCAGAGTGTTTACCCTGATTTCGTCTTGGGCGCACAGGAACGGCATCCGTCTCCTCCGATATCTGGACGACTGGCTGATCCTAGCAGACTCGGAGTCGACCCTTCTTCGACACCGAGACAGGCTTCTGGGACTTTGCCAAGATCTGGGGATCTTGGTAAATCTCGAGAAGTCCTCTCTGCAGCCGTCCCAACGACTGGTTTATCTAGGCATGTTGTTAGACACCAATCTCCACAAAGCCTTTCCATCAGACGACAGGATAGCAAGGCTGAGGAGGGTGGCGGAACCCTTCCTCAGGCGGGAAGAGCTTCCTGCCCAATCGTGGTTGCGTCTCTTAGGTCACCTGGCCTCCCTGGCTCGTCTGGTTCCAAACGGCCGTCTCAGGATGAGATCCCTGCAGTGGTGGCTCAAGTCCCGGTTGAATCAAGGATCCGATTCCCCGGACTTTCTGGTCCTGATAGGACCCTCGGAGCAGGCGGAACTGCGGTGGTGGCTGCTCTACGAGAACCTGCGAAAGGGAGTGGATCTTCTCGTCCTCCCCCCGGAATTGACACTGTTTTTGGACGCGGCAAAAGAAGGGTGGGGGGCTCACATTCTGAACCAGAAGGACCTCAGGCCTTTGGTCAGAATTAGGAAAGTGCCCGCACATCAACCTGCTAGAAATGAAGGCCGTATTCCTGGCTCTTCAACAGTTCCAACGGACCCTGGCGGGTCACTCCGTGGTGGTGATGAGCGACAACACAACGGTAGTGGCTTATATCAACAAGCAGGGAGGTACTCTTTTGCATCAGCTATCCCATCTTGCAGTAGAGATTCTGAGGTGGACCGAAGTCCACTCGATAACACTATCAGCTCGCTTCATTCCTGGCAAGAGGAATGTGCTCGCCGACAGTCTGAGCCGGGCTTCGCAGATAGTGAGTACCGAGTGGTCTTTGGATCCTCAGATAGCCAACAAAGTCCTGACTTTGTGGGGTTCCCCTACGGTGGATCTGTTCGCGACAGCTTTGAATTTCAAACTGCTCCCCAGTCCCGGACCCCAAGGCACTCTGGCAAGATGCTTTCCAACAACGGTGGGACAACATCGACGTGTACGCCTTTCCACCGTTCTGTCTGATGAGAAGGGTGCTCAACAGGACCAGACTATCGGTCAACTTGTCGATGTCTCTGATAGCTCCGCTATGGCATCACGCGGAATGGTTCCCGGACCTTCTGCAGCTCCTGACGGAGCTCCCGAGAGAGCTTCCCCCATGACACGAGCTACTCAGACAGCCACATTGCAACATCTTCCACAAAGCCGTAGCCTCGCTTCGGCTTCACGCCTGGAGACTGTCCAGCGTCTCCTCACGGAGAGAGGCTTTTCGCAACAGGTTGCAGAGAGAATGTCTCGGCACCTGCGAAAGTCCTCTGAGGGAGTCTACCAGGCGAAGTGGAGAGTCTTCTGTGGTTGTGGTTGGTGTTGTTGGAGGGGTAGCTCTCCACTCAATGCCACTATTCCAGCAATAGCGGAGTTTCTCGTTTATTTGCGGGAGGAAATGCGCCTTTCGGTCTCAGCGGTGAAAAGCTATCGCTCAGCCTTGAGCTTGGCTTTTAGGCTGAAAGGAGTGGACATTTCTTCCTCGCTGGAACTCTCTCTACTCATACGTAGCTCTGAGCTTACCTGCCCTCAGTCGGAAGTGAGACCTCCTCCATGGAACGTGGTTTGTGTTTTCAGGGCTCTTAAGAGACCTCCCTTCGAACCATTACGCCAGGCCTCTGATCGCCACCTGTCTTGGAAGACGGCTTTCCTGCTCGCATTGGTCTCTGCCTAACGAGTTAGTGAACTTCATGGTCTCTCGTACGGCGTCGCCCATTCAAGGGGATGGGGGGAGGTAACGTTCAGATTCGTCCCTGAGTTTGTTGCCAAGACTCAGAACCCTGGAGTGCCGGACCCGCGGTTCGACTCTTTCAGGGTCACGAGTCTCGTTCTGTAACAAGCGACCCAGACCAGCTGCTATTATGCCCAGTGAGGAGTCTGAGGTGTTACTTGAAGAGAACAGCTGCAGTTTGTCCTCAGGTGCCAGCATTGTTTGTTAGCACAGGCAGGACGAAGAGGAGGGTCTCCAAGAACACCATCTCGGCTTGGATTCGAAGGGTTATCCATCACACCTTGAATTCGGACCCTCCTCTGTCACGTCGCCCTAGGGCACATGAGAAACTGGCCTTCAAGAGAAACTTCTCTGTGACGCAGGTGCTTCAAGCTGGGGTCTGGAAGCGTCAGACAACCTTCACGGCCCACTACCTGCAGGACGTGACCCACAGGAGCCTCGATACTTTTTCTATCGGCCCTGTGGTGGCTGCACAACAGCTGGTCTAACCTCAGGCTCCTTTATGGACAGGGAGCAGTAGGTGGAGGGTGTTGTTACCCGGTCTTAGTCTGCGTGAATGAAAGAGTATGTCTGGCCCTTACATTTCTTCATTCTCCCCTCTCTTGGGGAAGCAGCATCCTGATCTCCGCATAGCTGACCTCAACCTCTGCAGGTAAACCATGCTTCTTGCTCCTAGTATTAAGCTTAATACTGTCGCGTCCTCCATACCCTGACGAGGTGGTATTGGGAACGTCCTATCCTGGATTCCTATCTAAAGGTCTCCAGGTCAACTGCCTAGGACGAGTCACGCTCTTTCCTCCACACAACTTATGTAGGCCACACGTTCCTTGCGGAGCAAGGAACTAGTGAGGTGCAGGGACTCCTTTTCTCGAGTGCTACTCACTTGGAGTCGGAGTCCCCGGGTAAAGCCAAAGTCAGTAAAGCTGAGGACTTTCCACCCTTCCTAAGGGGTAAGTCACCCAATGTAAATAGCGTGGTTTGTATTTCGGTTACGGAACAAATGACAAATTCGGAGATAATTTGTATTTTTCCTAACCATACAAACCTTAGCTATTTACATATATTTGCCCACCAGCCCTGTCCCCCAAGTCAAGTCCTACCTCTAAGTGAAGTGAAGCAAATCACCGGTGTGTGGGGGAGGGGAGGGGTAGCAAGCTACCCCTTCCCCTACCCCCGCTAACTAACGCGGGGGTAGTTAACCCTCGTTAAAATCTATTGGGTCGTCAATTTTAGCTACGCCGAAAGTAAGCCCAATGTAAATAGCTAAGGTTTGTATGGTTAGGAAAAATACAAATTATCTCTGAATTTGTCATTTTATACAATTGACGACCTGGAAACTCTAAAGGACCATTCTACTTAAGTTCAAAAACAGTAATTTGGGTGACATGGAGAATTTGCAAATCCTCCTGTCACTCATATTCCCATTGAAACCAATTATGCTGTTCTGTATAAATTATTTCAATGTTATGGTCACATCAGGGAAATTAGAATGAGGCTTGAAGGTGACAAATGGTATTTATGGATATCATTTGATAACCACGATGAAGCATTCAATGCAATCAGTGATATCATGAATATTAAAATCAATAATTTAAATTTCAAGGGTGCTCTTTGCGCTTGGGTACCTAAGAATCTAGATGTATATAAATCGGCAGATTGGATTGATAAAGATATAGAGGTAGTTGTACTCTCCCAGAGAAAGCCAAAACCATCAAAGTGACTTGTTGCTCAATCAAAAGGGAGTACTGTACTGGAAATTATTTCAAGATATGTAAATTTCTTCAAAAGAAAGTAGGCACCATCGCACCAGGATATCTCGGTTTGGAAAGAACAGTTTTCAATATTAAACTTAGCCGGTGAATATATATATAGCTTACGTCTCTGACGGTCGACAGATTCCAAAAACTCGCGAGCGATCGCCATGAAGGCTGCCGGGTGAGCCCACCAGCGCCGACTATCGGCTAGATACGGCATATACTTCTCAACCAATTCAGTTCATCTCTGTCGGTGGTAGTGACAGCATTGGTTCCGCTCGCGCTTAACCTCAAGTTTCTACTGATTGGTGAAGTACTTGTTCATGGTTATATGGCTTTCACCGTGTAGGATTATTCTCAAACAATACGATCTTCAAAAGAAATTCTTTTGAAAGGAGAGAATTTTTTTTTTTTTTACCTTGTTTTTTTTTAATCTCTCTCTGGATTTTCCATAGATAAAAGATGGCCGACCCTTCCCTCAGTGTACGGAAGTGTGTTAAAGGCTTTTAGTAATTATTTTATCACTTTATAAATCATTGTTGATATTTATAGATTTACCTCTAAATATTTTATATCTATCCTTTATTAGGCCTCTTCGATTCGCTTTCCATTTATACTAAACACCGAGATAAATTTTATATTTTTGTTTATAAGCGACCTATGCCTTTTCTTTGTAGGCGGTCCTGACTTGGAAAACGAAGTTAAACAACGTTGAGCCCTATCAACTTTTATATTTGTTTAGATTGATGAGATGAATATTTTTAGAAAATATTTTAAGAAATTTATTCTTTGAATAGTCTTCGTGCTGTTTTCAAAGATGAACTAACGTTTGGTTTATTTATGCTATGCAGTTTGCACTCTATCGTTACGATAGAGAAAGAGAGAATCACGGCTTCACTTTGCAGAAAGAGTAAATCGGTTTTGACGTTTTGTCCATTCTTCTTACAAAGTGAAGTTTTTTAAATACTAATTTAAAGGAGCATGTTAATTTTCAATTTCTTAGTCCTTTTAGTATTTTCCTTTAGTCAAATAACCTTTTATTGACGAAGAGTGAATGAGCCATTCTCTTGTGAGTGACGAGAGAGAGAGAGAGAGAGAGAGAGAGAGAGAGAGAGAGAGAGAGAGAGAGAGAGAGAGAGAAAACGATCCAATCTTATTCTCGTCCCAAGTCTCTGTACAAGGAGTTTGGGAGTAAGTAACGTTGTTCTTCTCGAATCAGATATTTACTCTCGTCCTAAGTCTCTGTACGGGGAGAGAGAGAGAGGGAGAGGATAAAACGTTCTAGTTTTTATTCTCATCCCAAGGCACTGTACGGTGAGAGATTGAAAACGTAGTCCTTAGTGAACTAGTTTTAGTCTCCTCCCAGTCACTGATCTTTTTAACTTTATATATTTCTGTTTTATTCTATAAAGTGATACCTCGGTAGTCGAACGACTCTATACTCGAACAATTCGGAGTTCGACCAAAATTTTCGAGAAATTTTTGCTGCGGTGCTCGACCAAAAATTCGGTACTCGACCAGCCGAACACGTGACGACCGCATGGGCTTTGTGATGATCGCGCCATCTCGGCCACTCTCGCTTGTTCGGGAAGCATCAGTTCTCTCGAGAGCGTCACTCAGACAACGCGCGATCAGCATTCGTTGTGATTTAGTGATTTTCAGTGCTTTTAATTGCTTTTTTAGCTTTCATAATGAGTCCCAAGAAAGTAATGAGTGTTAAGGGGAAGGAGAAGAGGAAAACAGTGCGAACAACGATCGAGTTGAAGAAGGAAATTATAGCGAAATATGAGAATGGTGTACGAGTGTCCGATTTAGCGGTAGAATACGGAATGGCGAAGTCGACCATTTCTACGTTTTTAAAGCATAAAGAAATGATTAAGAAGGCGAATGTTGCAACGGGAGTTACGGCGGTAACTAAGCAAAGGCCACAAGTGATTGAGGAGATGGAAAAGTTGCTTTTAATATTTATTAAAGAAAAACAGTTGGCCGGGGAAAGTGTTAGTGAAGCGTTCATTTGTGAAAAAGCGTTGCATATCTATGAAGAATTAGTGAAGAAAAGTCCGAGTACCAGTGAAAGTGATTCATTTACATTTAAAGCGAGCAGGGGTTGGTTTGAAAAGTTTCGTAATAGAACAGGTATTCATCGTGTTACTAGGCATGGGGAGGCAGCTAGTTCGGATCAAATTGCAGCCGATAAATACGTGGGGGAATTCGATCGGTACATAAATGAACAAAATTTGATCGCACAACAAGTCTTTAATTGTGATGAGACTGGGTTATTTTGGAAGAAAATGCCAGCCAATACGTACATTACCAAGGATGAGACGAAGATGCCAGGTCACAAGCCAATGAAAGATAGGCTAACATTGTTGCTGTGTGCAAATGCAAGTGGCGATTGCAAGATCAAACCCTTGTTAGTGTACCACTCGGACAACCCCCGGGTGTTCAAACGAAATAATATTTGTAAAAGTGCACTACCAGTTATGTGGCGCTCGAACACTAAATCTTGGGTCACAAGACAATTCTTTACTGAGTGGATAAACGAAGTGTTTGCCCCCCAGGTTAAGGCTTACCTCATTGAAAAGAGCTTGCCAATGAAATGTCTTCTGGTTATGGACAATGCTCCTGCACATCCTCCAGGTCTCGAGGATGACTTGAAAGAAGAATACAGCTTTATCAAAATAAAATTCTTGCCCCCCAATACTACTCCCATACTCCAGCCCATGGACCAACAGGTCATTTCAAACTTCAAAAAACTCTATACCAAGGCCCTTTTCAGAAAGTGTTTTGAAGTGACCAGTGACACGAAGTTGACCCTAAAGGAATTCTGGAAGGAACACTTCAGCATCCTCAACTCTGTTAACATGATTGACCAAGCTTGGCGAGGTGTGACCTATAGGACATTGAACTCTGCCTGGCGTAAGCTGTGGCCATCATGTGTCACAGAGAGGGAGTTTGAAGGTTTCCAACCAGAGGCGGGTCCAAGCACTGCTACCCCTGTAATTTCTGATGACACTGATGTCGTTGAGGAAATTGTTGTCATGGGCAGGAGTTTGGGGCTTGAGGTCGACAAGGATGATATTGATGAGCTTGTAGAAAGCCATTCTACCGAGTTGACTGTGGAGGAATTGTTGCACCTGCAACAACAACAGCAGCAGGATCTGATTGTGGAGCAGGAATCTTCAGAAGAGGATGAGGTAAGGGAGGATGTTCCAAGTTCTCTCATCAATGAAATTTGTTCCAAGTGGGCAGATGTGCAGGCTTTTGCTGAAAAATACCACCCAGAAATTGCAGTAGCAAACCGGGCAGTGCATATGTTTAATGATAGTGTCATGTATCATTTTCGAAGAATACTGCAGAGGAGGAAGAAACAATTAACAATAGACCAGTTTTTCACAAAAGAAAAGAAAGCTGCTACATCAAAGCCTGTTTCTCCTCCAAAGAAGAGACAAAGAAGAGAAGAAACCCCTGAAATAGATCTGCCCACCCTTTCATTGGAGAGAGAAACAACTCCTGAAGGAGAACTACCCCGCCACATCATGGAAGGGGACTCTCCTTCCAAGCAGTAACCTCCCCCTTCCATCCTCTCCACATCCATCCCTGTATGCCATCGAACCGCTGCTCAAAGGTATGTTCACTACAGTACAGAAAATGGTTTAAAATTGTTTTATTTTAGTACAGTAAATGGTTTAAAATTGTTTTATAGGATTTTCTGACCAATTTCATACACATTTAGATAATTATTGTTGTTTAGGTACACGTTTTATTAATATTTTGGGCCTGTTCGAGTGCTTGGGAACGGAATAGAATATATACCATTATTTCTTATGGGGAAAAAAAATTCGGTACTCGAACAAATCGGAGGTCGAACACGGATCTCGAACGGATTATGGTCGAGTACCGAGGTATCACTGTATATGTATATGTTTATTGATTTTTGCATGTGTTTCATTTTGTACTAATGAGCTTACATTATACGACATATTTCGCAATTCTAACCTTTTGATTTAAGGGAGAATTACATGCCTCGGGTAGAAATCAGCTTTATTCATGTCTAATGTGAAATTATTAAAAAATGCGATATCAGTGAAGAAAGTGCGAAAAACGTGTTTAGTGTTGCTGAGGGTTCGTTTGTTCGTGCTTGTCACTTGCCTAGTCCGAGACCTCTTTCAGGCTCCTCTGCCCCAGGGAGAAGGAATGTCGCAGGACCTAAGGGAGTGAGAGGTGTAAACCAACGAACAGACGTTCCCTCAAAGGTATTAGACGTTGCTCTTCAAGCACGTTCTTACCATAAGAAAGGAGAGACGTAGTTTTCCTCGTCTTCCGATGATTCGTCTCTTTTAAAACCTTGGCGTAAGGTTTCGAGACGGTTGAAACGTTAATTAGTTCCTTCAGAACAAGATCAACGTCCTAGCTGTAGTAATCATGAGAGTCCCGTTCATAGCGATGACGTTCATGTACAGACGTTTCCGACGTCACGATCTATTCCGAGTACGGTTGATCCGAAGTTAAGTGTTTTGCAAGATATGCTGTTAAAGCTTTCTTCTTTAATGAAAGCTTACAAAAGGATCCTTTGCTTGTTGTACGTCACGGTTCTGGGATACGTGATTCAGGTCTTCAACCTTCTAAACGAGATTTGTTACGTCACGCTGACGTTATCCGTAGTGTCAGCTTTATTGTTAAACGAGATGCGGAGCATTAATCTCGATGTAACTGTGATCGACAGTCAGTTAAGTCGAGTCATTACTTTGATCAGCTGTCACTGCAGTTCCACCGAGACTTTGAACGTCAGCCACCGCAGTCACAACGTGACGTCGAGCTGCAGACACCGCAGACACGATGTGACATTGAGCGGTAGACACCGTAGACACGACGTGACGTCGAGGGTCAGTCACCGTAGTCACGATATTGCATCGAACAGCAGTCACTGCTGTTACTACGTGACGTTTGAACGTCAGTCACGACGTGTAGTAGAATAACATTCTCTGCAGTCACAACGTGACATCGACCCTCCAACTTTAACTTCTGTTGATATACAAGTTGATGTAAGCCTGTCAGGCTTTTCCTTCACGTCATTCTGAATATAAATCTCCTCCCCGCAAGACTTTAGATTTATCAGATGATGTGCCTTCTGAAAATGAAATTGATGACCCCCTTTCCACTAATGTACCTTTGGGGATTCATTCAGAGGAGGAGGAACCTAGGGTTGTCCAACAATCCCTTGTTTTAAAATTATGAATTTCTTTAGGGGAAATTTTGTCCTACTCATTTTGTAACGGCTGCTCCATGTTCTCCGCCATCTGAGTTTACTCTTGGCATGACTTTCTTGACTCCTACATATACGAAGTCAGTTCTCTCTCGTTCTTCCAAGAGAGCCATGCGCTTACTGGGAGACTGGTTGGAATCCAGGAGAAGTTTAGGAAAGTCTGCTTTTGCTTTTCCTCCTTCTAAATTAGCTTCTCGCTCGAGCGTCTGGTGTGACACAGGAGAAGTTCTCGGCTTGGGAGTACCTGCCTCTGCCCAGGGAGACTTCTTAAGCCCAGTGGACTCTCCTCATACGCTCCAAGATTTTATGGTCTTCTTCAGAGCTAGACCATCTCCTGAAAGGAGTTTTTCGAGCGTTTGAAGTTTTTAATTTTTTTGGTTTGGTCCCTGGGAGCCTTAAGTAAGAAGAGTAGCCCTTGCTGAACGAAGAGAGACATCATCGGCCTGAAAGATTTGCAGTGATTAGTGATGCAGGAGGGGGGTTTACTCCAAAATATACTGTGTATATGATATTCATGGCTAAATTAGTGTGCTAACGAGAAATAAGGAACAAAAGGAAAACCCACTACATCATCGTTCAGTAGAATTGACGACAGCTCGTAACAGAGCGAGCACAAATCCGGGAACCAGACCATGTATTGGGCCTGGCCCGGTTCCTGGATAAAGGGGTTGGAGCAGTGCGCATGAGACCGACAGAGGTCATGCCCAACGAGGTCCGTTGAACGAGGCAGGACATCCTTCGGCAGTACAATGGACCTTCTGTAAAAGAAAGGAGACATGAGTCTGGTGTACCTTGAAACTCTGATAAGGGGTTAAAAAACCCTATTTTTATAGAGCTCCAGCACTCACTGAATTCCCTAGGCTCCAATATTGCATTTAACTAATACAGTGGTCCCTCGGTTATCGCGGTTAATGGGGACCAAGACCACCCGCGAAAACTGAAAATCCGCGAAGTAGCGGCGCCTCTTCAAAAATGCTTTAAAAAACGTATATATACCCCCCCCCCCTGTATACAGTACAACCATATAGAATACGGGTAGAGAGAGAGTGAAATTCATGTTATAACAAAAAAAAAAAAAAAAAACTAAGATATGTTGTCTGTTTACAATAACAATTGAGGGTCTAGAACGCTGTTCTACCGAACAATTTACTTGCGAACGACCAATTATCGTTATCAGCTTTCAAAAACAAGCAAACACTACAACTAGCTAACATAATTAGTCCGCCGTTTTGCGCAACAAATTAACATTTATAATTTCTATTTCTGGGGGTTTAAGATTACAGTAATACATAAATAAAATTGTACCATACCATATAGAAAATGGGTGGGAGAGAGAGAGAGAGAGAGAGAGAGAGAGAGAGAGAGAGAGAGAGATTTTCATGTTATAACAAAAAAAAAAAAAAAAACTGTAAAATCTATTGTCTGTTTACAATCACAATTGAGGGTCTAGAACACTGTTCTACCGAACAATTTACTTGCGAACAACCAATTATCGTTATCAGCTTTCAAAAACAAGCAAACACTACAACTAGCTAACATAATTAGTCCGTCGTTTTACGCAACAAATTAACATTTATAATTTCTATTTCTGGGGGTTTAAGATTACAGTTAATACATAAATAAAATTGTACCATACCAGAGAGAGAGAGAGAGAGTGAGTGAGTGAGAGAGAGTGTGTGTGTGTGTAAAACATTTAACTTTCCTCTTACAATAAGTTCTTCTAAGCGTAGTTGATGAAAAGACCTGTGCAGTACGATGAGGTGATATCGATGAATGACTGCACAGGGGCATGAAGAGCTTTACTGCTCCTCGGATGACGATGCAGGAGGTGTCGTAATGGATGCAGGAGGAGGCGTAGTGGCTATAGGAGGTGGCGTAAGGGATGCAGGAGGCGGTGTAGCGGCTGCAGGAGGATCTTCTTCTGGTTTTTTGCGCGTAAGAAACATTGTTATTGGGAGTTGTGAACGTTGTTTTTTTTTGTCGATGAAGATGCGCCTATAAACAGCCATGACGTCATCAATACAATTGCTGAATTCATACCATGTTGTCATCCATTTCTTTGGCCCTTTTTTGGAGGTCTTTGGCAACATTGAAGAGGTCCTGTAAATTATGCAATGTAAGGCCCCCTTCTTCAGCTTCGTCACCTTCGTAGCTAGCAGACTCGTCTTCCTCCTCACTCGCCGATTTGGTCATTTCCTGTAGGTCCTCCTCTGTCAGTGGGTTTGAGTGGCAGTCGATGAGATTGTTAATTTCATCAGCCGTCATATCCGAGAAGCCTTCAGTCTGCACCAACCGAGCCAGCCTGACAGCCTTATCAACGGCAGAGTGATGTATTTCGTTAGGCTTGAAACCCTCATAGTCATGAGTGATTTTGTTTGGCCACAATTTCTTCCAGCTGGAGATGAGTGTCTTGTTCTTTCATGTCCTTTAGGGCATTCTGAATATTAGCCAGACACATAGCTATGTTGTAGTCCTTCCAATAAGCTTTGATGCTGAAGGTCTCGTCGGTCTCTTCAATGGAGGAGATGAGACCCTCCATTGTTGACTTAGTGTAGAGGGCTTTGAAGGCCCTAATAACCCCCTGATCCATGGGCTGTATAAGGGAAGTGGTGTTGGGGGGAAGGAACTCCACCTGTACCCCTTCATAATGCAAATTAGTTGCATGACCTGCACAGTCCATGAAGAGAACCACTTTAAAGGGCAGGCCCTTTTCAGCCAGGTAAAGCTTTACCTGTGGTATGAAAGAGTTAAGGAACCAATCAAGTGTGAGGGCCTTGGTGATCCATGCCTTTTTATTGGCCATCCAGTACACTGGCAGTAAGGCTTTGTTCTTGTTTTTCAATGCTCGAGGATTCTGTGACTTGTAGATAAGGCCGGGCTTCAGCATGAATCCTGCAGCATTGCCACACATGAGCAGAGTCACTCGATCCTTGTGAGCTGTGAAACCTGTCTTTTTAAGTTCGTCCTTGAAAAGAAATGTTCGGGACGGCATCCTCTTCCAGAAGAGGCCTGTTTCATCCATATTACAGTGAACCCTCGCTACTTCGCGGTTCGACAATCGCGGATTCACCACTTCGCGGGGTTTTCCCATAACCCATATATATATACATATCGCGGATTTTCCGGAAAATTCGAAAATACCGCGAAATCTGAAGATAACCAAATACGATATTTTGTTACCTGTAATTCCATTAATACTGTAATTATAGTAATATCTGCTCTTACTGATTGTTCATTGCATTACATATGATATATAATTCAGCACAGAAAGAAATAAAACACGAAAAGAGAATGTGATCATACGATAATTCAGTACGTAGTAAAATTAAATCGAACATGAAACGCAAATCAGATGCAGTCATACCATATTAGAATGGTGTGTACTGTAATGGATGTGCTTCTTTTCCATGAATCTTTTGTATGTATACGTACGTAGTACAGTACTGCATCCAATAATATTCTTTGTTGCAAAAATCACATTTCGAATAAGTACTGTAAGCGTACGAGAGAGAGAGAGAGAGAGAGAGAGAGAGAGAGAGAGCGTAAAATAGCGTACGTACGTAAATTTTTATTATTATTGTTATTATTATTATTATTGTTGTTGTTGTTAATAAAATTATTATTGTTATTATTATTAATCATTATTATTATTATTATTACTGTACAGTATTATTATCATTATTTATTATTATTACGGTATTGTACTTAATCTACGTACGTTCAGTGTGCGCGGGACTTCTTCTATGAGTAACCAACGCACCATAGTACTGTATAAGACGGGTTGTGATTGGTTCAAGCGCTGATAGATGACGAATCAAAACTCAAGTTTTGTTATCTAGCCTGTGATTGGTGTTTGGCCCGCATCTCCAACCCGCAGCATCAGAGTTCTCGCGGGACTGCATCGTTCACTTTCTCTTTCCGCGTATTGCTGAGTAGACGTTCTTAAGTTTGTGAAGTTGAATCTGTGCTGTGTGCGACTGTTTTAAGTTGAACTTTTTGTTGAACTTTCTGTTACAATGGCTCCCAAGCGTTCTGCTTCTAGTAAGGCTGGTAGTGAGCCTAAACGCCACCGAAGAATGATGACGATAGCTGAGAAGGTTACGCTTCTCGACATGTTAAAAGATGGTAGAAGTTACGCGGCCACCGGCCGCCATTTTGGCATCAACGAATCCACCGTTCGCTACATCAGGAAGGACGAGGCGAACATTAGAAAGACTGCTGCAATCACCTTTAGCAGATCAGCGAAGCGAGTCGTTACAACGCGTAATAAAACGATCGTACGCATGGAAGGTGCTTTAGCTGTGTGGATTGCCGACTGTCGGAAGAAGAACATAGCGTTGGATACGAACACCATCCGAACAAAGGCTTTGAGCTTGTATGAGAATTTTGCGGCAAAGGAACCTCATGACGACGATGGCGACCATGCTGAAGAAGATGATGATGTAGATGATCCTCAACCAGGGACCTCCACTGATTCCCAGCGTCAGAAACAACGTTTTTCCGCCAGCAAAGGATGGTTCGCGAAGTTTCAGAAACGCTTCGCCCTGAAAAGCGTTTCCCTGCATGGGGAGTCTGCTTCCGCTGACACTGCCGCTGCTGAAACTTACGTGAACCAGACTTTCAAGAACATTATCGCTGAAGGTGGATACAAGCCGGAACAAGTGTTTAATATGGATGAAACCGGCTTGTTTTGGAAGAGAATGCCGTCGCGAACTTTCCTGTTCAAAGAGGAAGCCAAAGCCTCTGGCTTTAAGGCATTCAAGGATCGCGTTACCCTCGTGATGTGTGGCAATGCTGCTGGATTTTTGTTAAAGCCGGGGCTTATTTATAAGTCGAAAAATCCTCGCGCTTTGAAAAACAAAAATAAGAATCTCCTTCCCGTGTACTGGATGCATAATCAAAAGGCATGGATTACGAAGATGCTGACCTCCAACTGGTTCCACCAGTGTTTCATCCCGCAAGTCCATGAATATCTCTTAGAGAAGGGCTTGCCATTCAAGATCCTTCTCCTTATGGATAACGCTGGTGGACACGCAACTGACCTGTCGCGTGAGGGCGTTCAGGTTGAGTTCCTGCCACCCAACACCACGTCATTAATTCAACCAATGGACCAGGGGGTTATCAGGGCGTTCAAGGCCCTCTACACGAAGAATACCTTGGCGGACCTCGTTGCGTGTGTGGATGCTGCCCAAGATGACGAGGATGAAGACTTCAACTTGAAGGCGTACTGGCGGCAGTACACCATAGCCACGTGCCTGCAGAATATTCAAAAGGCACTTCAAGAGATGAAACCTGCAACTGTAAATGCGAGCTGGAAGAAGCTGTGGCCCGATATTGTTTACGACGACAAGGGATTTACTCCGTCGGAAATCCAACACTCTGCAATACGGAAATCTGTGCAGTTGGCTGCCATAATTGGGGGTGACGGGTTTGGCGACATGACGACTGAAGACGTCGACGAGTTGTTGGACTGCCATTCCCAGCCCCTAACTGACGCAGATCTCGAAGACCTGACGAAATCGGCAAGTGAGGAAGAGAGTGAGGGTACCCAGGAAGAGACCCAAGAAAATGTAGAAGAAACGGGCTTAACATTAGAACGGCTCGCCAAGTTCTGCAACCATATGAAGGAGGCGAAAGAAATGTTGCAAGAGTGGGACGAGGATATGGTTCGCGCGATGCAATTCTGCAACAAGGTCGATGACATCACGACTCCCTACAGGATGCTCTTGGATCGAAAAAAGAAGCAGCGGCAACAACTTCCGATCACAATGTTTTTTCAGCCTCGCAAAAAAGAGCCAGTTCCTCCTGCTAGTACGCCTTCGGAAGAAATTGAAGAAGTTGAAGAGGTGTCCCAGGAAAAGACACCTCCGTCTGAAGAGACGTAAAATACTATCATTGACTGCACAGTAGAACACATCATCAGCTTCATCATCATCATTTCTACTGTGCAGCAAATTCATCGCCATCGTCATTCAAGTTTTTCTGGAACTTCTTTCGTGGTGAGTACCGTAACAATCTTTATTTTTTACTTTAACCTGTTTTATAGTTTAGTACTGTACGTACTGTATGCATTAAGTTAAAGGGAAGGTTTTAAAAGTCTACATGTTGTAACCTATCATATTTTTTTTGTTTAAAATTTACATTTACGTACGTAAAACAATCTCTCTCTCTCTCTCTCTCTCTCTCTCTCTCTCTCTCTCTCTCTCAAATTGTTTTCCTGCTTTGCTACGTACAAGTACTGTATAATTTATATTTGTAAGGTAACATATTTTGTAAATGCTTTGTACTGTAAATACTGTATGTACTGTATCATTATTTATCACTATCATCATGCGTGTTAAATGCCTTGTTTGTTCTGAGCGTGGTTGTTTACTGAGCGTACACGCCGTCGTTTCAGGCGGCGTCATAAAGAAAAAGATTTCATTTGGAAGTCCTAAGAAAAATACGTAAACTAAAACATTGGTAATAAAAAAATCAACATACAGTACTGTACTGTATAATCAATATAATCGATGCAAAAACTAACCATACGTACATATATGTGTACACTAAATGAGTTTGTTTCTTCATTATGATCAGAGATGAACGTAAACAAAACATTGGTTGCCATTTTTTATCGTGCTTTTTAGGTGTTTAGGAAACACATGATATAAAATCGCCTTTAATATTTGTGCCTGTTTTAGTTTAGGGTGCTGTAGTACATGCATTAAGTGTTCTGTACATTACAGGGTGTAAAGGGTGGTTTGTTAACAGTACTACGTACAAGGGAAGGTTTTAAAAGTCCGAATATACATGTTAAATAAATAGGTAAATATGCTGTCACTACTTCGCGGATTTTCACCTATCGCGCCCGCGTCTGGAACCTATCTACCGCGATAAACGAGGGTTCACTGTAAAGACTTGCTCCGGGACATAGCCATTTTCTTCTATTATTTCCGGAAACACATCCTCAACATAATGCCTCGCTGCTGCTTCGTCTGCAGAGGCTGCCTCTCCATACAACGACACACTCTGAAGTCCGAGTCGCCTCTTAAACTTATCAAACCAGCCCTTGCTGGCAACGAAAGTCGTACGTGGTCATCGTGGGCTAGTCTGGCTTGAGGTACCAGGCAGAGGATCATCTTCGTCGCCGTCGTTTTCTTCCTCATCTTGAACGTTGTCGTCGTCACCACCCTCAGGCACCATAGCATCAAACAAAGTTTTAGCCTTACTTCGGATCATGTTTGTATCCAGGGTGATTTTCTTCTCCCTACAATCATGGATCCAAATAGCCAGTGCATTTTCCATTCGCACCATGGTCTTATTCTGGGTGTTTACAACCCTTTTGGCATCTTTCGTGAAAGATATTGCAGTAGTTTTGCGGATGTTCTTCTCTTCCTTCTTTATGTACCGTACCATGGATTCATTAAGGCCATATTGTCGGGCTACGCTCGCGTAGCTATTTCCCGCTCTCAACTTGTCCAATAAATTCACTTTTTCGTTAATTGTTAACATCTTTCGCTTTTTCTTCGGTTCACTAGATGCACCAAGGGATAAAGAGCGTTTGGGAGGCATCACGAAGGGCTTCACAAAACTTTTACACTTAAAAAATCACCGCGAGACAAAGACTAACTAACCGCGATCTATGGCGAGAAGCGTATACGAGAAAAGCGTGGAGCGATGGGCATCGGGAGAAGCTTGGGCTAGTGAATGGGCCAATGGGGAGTTGAGTTCTCAGCGAGTGCTGGCCAATCAGCTTGCGTTTATGCCCGTGATGCTTAGCGTATACAGACGTGCATTTCTTTTAGTTTTAAAATTTTGTAAAATGATGCAATTACTAATTCTAATTGAATATTTTGTTTTCAAAATTTGTAAAATAATGTAATTTCTAATTTTAATTCAATATTTTTCATTATTATTAATTTTTTAATATTTTTTGATATTTTTAATTTTTGAATATTTTTTAGACTCGCGAAGCTCTGAACCCGCGAAAGTTGAACCGCGAACTAGCGAGGGACCACTGTATTTGAATATCACTTTTAAAATGATACAGCCCCATACCATTGCTGGCGCTTTAATATTCAATTGTTTGTATAATTGTAATTTACCTAATGTCTGTTAATGACAGAAATATAAATAACCTAAAGCAATCTGCCGACCTCCGAGGGTCGGGGAAGCAGTGACAGGCCCTTAAAATAAATATAAACATCAGCCTTAGCTAAAGGCAAGGCAAATATAAGTGTGAGTGTATGGGCGACCTCCGGTGAAGCCGGAGGGTGATGAGATGTCCTGAATAATTCAATTGTGGCTAATACAGTAATTCAATTGTGAAAGATATAAAACACAAGCCGCAGCTAAAGGCTAAGGCTTAGATAATAGTAAAGCGTATTTACGATCTCCGGTGAAGCCGGAGGGAGAAGAAAGGTCCTGAATAATTATATTGTGAATAATAACACAATTGTAATAACAATGGCTATTGTGTGGATATGGCCGTGGCCTGAGACCGCAGTAAGGGCCACCGGAGGGTCGTATCTAAACAATATGAAGCCCGTCCCATGTAGTAAACAAGATAAAAATATAACAATAGAACTAAAGTCATTGAGAATCCTTCATGGCGGAGTAGAACTCAAGGCGGAGTGGAAAAACGTTCATAACTACTCCCAACCCCCCAGATGCTGAAGCCTTGACGAGGATGGGGGGCTTAGGGATTAGCAGCTGGGCTCTGATGAACAGTGGGAACTACTTCCCATTGGACCTCGGTGCCCAGCTGTCGATTCAACTAAATCAGTCAGCACTTTCTCTTTTAGTTTTGATTATTTCTTTTTTTCTCCCATCTCTTCCTTTTGGGCTCGATATTGTTGACGACTTTGGCATGTTCGATTTTACTTTGTATGCTGCTTTGTATTTGGCAGAGTGTGGGATGGACTGCATTCCATCTCAACCTGTGCCAATTTAGACGCCATCATCCTCTGGCAGACCCCATTGGGTGCAGACCAAGTCTGTTAAGAGTCGGGCTCCAGTGATCCGGTCTTAAGTCACCCATATTTGCGGGTAATGGGTGACGCCAGGCATTGGAGTCGACGGTGGGAGGGGCTAACTACCCCCACTGACAAGTGTACGCCCACCTTAAGAGAGGCAGCCCCTCTCTAATAGAGGACTGGTCCCCGCTGAAGCCTCTTCTCGTGTTGGGCCACATGGGATAGGAGGACTGACATCCTCCGATAAGAGGTGGATAACCCGGCTTGCTTTTTCAAAAAAACCCAACACCTCTGTTGACGACCTGGAAAATACAAATATGGACCTCGGTACAGACAGCTCCAACTCGGGTTCTAACATTGTAACGTTAGAACCTTATTCACGTCATGTGAATAATAAAACGCTAGAGAAGAAGAGAGAGAGAGTGAAAAATGATGACAGTACAGAAAGATATAGAAAAGTAGAAGTATTACCTGGTCACTATGAAGTAGTGAATTATGAAAAAATTTTTATCTTGGAATTTGAAAACGGAAGAAATGAGCGTATAAATGTTTTTAAAGCTAATAGAGAAATAGTTACTTTATGTGGAGGGCAGCCAAAAATTTTACCCCAGGGAAATGGAAGTCTCTTGATAGAGACACTGTCCCCATTACAAGGTGAAAGGTTAAAAACACTTACAACATTGAATGGTCATAGCGTAAAATGTGTTTCACACCCTACTTTCAACCAGAGTAGAGGTGTGATATATGCTCCAGAATTGTTGGATATAGAGGAGAAAGAAATAGAGGATGAACTGAGAAGTCAAGGAGTAGTTAAAGTAGTCAGAATGAGAAAGAGAGTTGGAGAACAACGTATCCCTCTTGCTACTCTGATTATAACATTTGATCAATGCCGATTACCAAATGTTATAAAAGCTGGATGGCTATCTTTGAAGGTAAAACCATATATCCCGTCACCATTGCGATGTTATCATTGCCAAATGTATGCCATTTAAGCCAGAAATGTAAAGAAAAACTAAACAATAAGCCAGCTGTTTGTGCCAACTGTGGAAAAAGTAGTCATGGAGTATGCATAGAAAACCCTAATTGCATACATTGTGGGGAAGCACACCCAGCTACATCTAAAAGCTGTGTAAAGTTTATTTTTGAAAAAGAAATCCAGGCCATTAGGACCATGGAAAGGGTTACTTTTAAAGAGGCTCGTAAAAGAGCTCTTGAAAAGCAAATAAGACCAGGGCAACCTTTTTCAATGGTTCTGAAGAAAAACTTGTCAAACCACACAGACGAAAATTATATCTCTACTTCTAAGATAAAGAAACAAATGAAAGTATTTAAAGAGGTTGAAAGTCCCATCGAAAATCTATATCCAGAAATTGTGGAAAAATCAAAACGGACACTTAAGGATCTGAAAATTATTCAAAAGCCAACTACTCCGATTTTAAACAATAGTACAAACCTCTCACAGGCCGTTTCCTTGCCTGATCTGATGGAGGTTGCACTCAAAACCAATTTACCTGGTGAACCCGTAGTGGGGAAGGTGCAAAAACCTGACAGATCACAACCTTTTAATCGAAAAAGAGAGAGACCTCCCTCCCTCTCTCCTCCTACCATAAGAAACATTAAAGTCACGACTTCCAATAAATATGATATCTTGTCTGCTGATGTTTCTGAACAACTAGAAGGTAAATTGAACCAATCAGAAATTCAAGTTGAGGTCCACCATCCTCCTCAACAATTAGATCAAAAGGACACAAAGAAAAAGAGAAACACAAAACCCACTATATCAAGATCCTCTCTAGAGTTACCTCCGGGAAACATTGTTAGATCAAATATTGCCAATGGAAAGACTTCATCTAAGGTGTCTTCCAAAAAATAAAACCTAGTTTTTTCCTCCATTCTGCAATGGAATTGCCAGGGTTTAAGGGCGAAATATGAACAACTTAAGCTCCTCATACGTGAGCACTCCCCTATAACAGTATGTCTACAAGAAAGCAAGCTCGATGCTAATACTCCTTGTCCTCGAGAGTATGTTAGCTATAGGACACCATATGATCAACGAGCAGGGAGCCATGGGGGAAGTCTTATATACGTTCGTCGAGATGTTCCCCAAATATCTTTGTCTATCTGTACCCCTCTGCAGGCAGTGGCTGTACAGATTGATATAGGGAGAAAATACACAATCTGTTCTCTTTACTTGCCTCCAAATGATAACATCTCATATGATAATATAGTAGAGGTGATTAAACAACTCCCACAACCCTTTCTCTTACTAGGAGACCTTAATAGTAGACATCCTTTATGGGGTGATGTTTTAGCAAATGCAAGGGGTAATATTATATCGTCAATTTTGAAGAATGAAGATGTCGGACTCCTCAATACAGGAGAGCCCACACATTTTCATGTACAGACAGGTACCTTGTCCTGCATTGACCTATCAGTTGCAAGCTCTAACTGTCTTCTCGATTTTAATTGGAGAACATTAGATGATTGGCATACTAGTGATCATGCACCAATCATTATAAACACCAACAATGGTCCACCTTTACAAAGATCACCTCGATGGAATCTTGATAAGGCGGACTGGAATAGATTTCGGGAGTTAAGTAAAATTGAAGGAAATGCAGAACAGTTTGAAAGTGTTGATGATGCCATAGACTTACTTAATGGAACTCTTCACACAGCAGGAGTGAATTCCATTCCCAAAACAAGTGGGATATTCAGACGACGACCAGTCCCCTGGTGGTCGTCAGAACTAACTGCCCTGCACAGAGCCACAAGAAAGTCTTTAACTCGATTGTGCATGCACCGTAATGAGGAGAATTTAGTCATATACAAGAAATGTAGAGCACAGTTCCGCCGTGCCATGAAAGAAGCTAGGCACCAGTCTTGGATGTCCTTTGTTTCCTCCATTAACAGTAGAACACCAACATCATTGTGGAGGAAAGTAAAAAAGATAGCAGGAAAATTCACCCCAAACCCACCACCAGTGTTAAAGATAAATGGCCAGTATATGACTGGAGCAACCGAAGTTAGCAATGCCCTGGCTGACCATTTCTCAAATGTATCGTGCAAGTGTCAAGCAGCTCCTGGTCACCAGTATAGAAGCAATGAAGAGAAGAAAGTTTTAAACTTCGCAACAAGAAAGCAAGAGTCATACAATTCTCCTTTTACTGAAAGAGAATTTGATTCTGCTCTTGCTACTTGTAACGATACAGCCCCTGGACCCGATGGAATTCCATATGCAATGATTAAACATGTACCTTTTAATACAAAGTTATTTATTTTAAGCATTTTTAATAGAATATGGCATGATCATAGTTATCCAAGTGTTTGGGAACTAGCCATTATTTTAGCCTTTTTAAAACCCGGTAAGGACAAGTTTTTAGCAGCAAACTACCGACCTATTGCATTGACATTTTGTTTATGTAAAATCATGGAGAAGATGGTCAATGCAAGACTGATTTGGTACCTTGAAAAGAAGAATATTTTATCACCCATTCAATGTGGATTCAGGAAAATGCACTCAACGACTGATGTGCTGATACAACTTGAGTCCTCCATTTGTGAAGCCTTTGCTTCCAAACAGCACCATGTGACAGTTTTTTTTTGATCTTGAAAAGGCATATGATACCACATGGAGATACGGTATACTTAAAAGAATCCATGATTGCGGATTGAGAGGTGAGCTACCACTATTCATCCAGTTATTTCTTTCACATAGAGTTTTCCAAGTGAGAGTTGGGGAAGCTCTATCACAGAGTAAATGCCAGGAAGAAGGAGTTCCTCAGGGGAGTGTGCTGAGTGTAACCCTTTTTGCACTAGCAATTAATGGGATATCCTCAGTCATTCCCCGGGATGTTCTCTCAACATTATTTGTGGATGATCTCTCCATATCATTTGCTGGAGCCAGAATGGCAATGGTTGAGAGAAAAATCCAACTCTCTATTGATAAAATTATCCATTGGGCCGATATGAATGGATTTAAGTTCTCAACAAGTAAAACTACAATTGTCCATTTCTGTCGTATACGGGGTGTACATCCAGACCCGGATATATACATCAAAGGTCAACGGATCCCATGTGCAAGTGAAGCAAAATTTTTAGGGTTGATATTTTATTGTAGGCTTACATGGGTTTCTCACTTAAAAACATTAAAAGCTAAATGCGTTGAAGCTATGAATCTTTTAAAAGTCTTGTCCCATACATCATGGGGGGCAGACCGCAATACAATTTTAAAATTATACAAGGCCTTGATATTTTCCAAAATTAGTTATGGATGCGAAATATACTCCTCAGCAACCCCAAGCCGGTTAAAAATACTAGATTCAATACATCATGCTAGCATTAGATTGTCCACAGGAGCCTTTAGAACCTCCCCTATCACAAGTCTCCTTGTTGATGCTGGGGAGTTGCCTCTGGACCTTTACCGAATGTCCTCTATTATTCGGTATTGGTTTAGATTGCAAAGACTCCCCAATTCTTCAGCCTTTCAAACTGCAAGCCTTGTAAGGCACTCAACCTACTTTGAGTTGCACCCAAAATCTCCTCAACCTTTTGGGTTTCGGGTTAACCAATTATTAAACAATCTGGATATAATTAGAAATAAGGTGCTTCCATTCAAGGTATCATCAACGCCTCCATGGAAATTACCTGACATATCTTTTTGTAGATACTTTATTGGAGTTAAGAAGAATTTGACTGACTTAGAGTCCAGGTCTCTTTTTATGGAACATGTTGAAGAACATAGAGGATCGACTTCTATATATACTGATTGCTCCAAATCTGATGCTGGCGTTGGATTTGGAGTACATAGTAATGATTTCAATTGTAGAGGTGCACTTCCTCTAACAGCTTCCATATTTACTGCCGAACTGTATGGCATATTAACCGCTATTGAGAAAATAGCTTTGGAAAAGGAGGGTAATTTTACAATTTTTAGTGATGCAAGGAGTGTTCTTCAAGCTTTAGAAGTTTTTAATTCTAGTAACCCTCTAGGTTTAAAGATTTTAGAATGGCTTTTTATTATTGGACGGAAAGGTACAACTGTTCGATTTTGTTGGGTTCCAGCACATGTAGGTGTGTCTGGGAATGAGAAGGCAGATTTACTGGCGAAGAATGCGGCATTCGAGTTGCTACCAAGGAGGTATCCCATTCCATGTAACGATTTCCTACCTTACATCAAGAAATTGGTATGTGATAAATGGCAACAGCACTGGGATAGTCAAGATGGCAATAAAATGAGGGAAGTAACAAATATCATATTCCAGCTGTTACCAAGTTGTGGAATGATCTTCCTAATCGGGTTGTTGAATCAGTAGAACTTCAAAAGTTCAAAGTTGGAGCAAATGCTTTTTTGTTGACCAGACGGACATGAGTCTTTTTATAGTTTATATATGACATTTTTGTTGTTGACGTTGTTAATAGTTTATATATGATATATCTCTTTTGACATTACTTTTTTTTAGAATGATTTATTGTTAATTTGTTTTCTTCAGTTATTTATTTCCTTATTTCCTTTCCTCACTGGGCTATTTTTCCCTATTGGAGCCCCTGGGCTTATAGCATCTTGCTTTTCCAATTAGGGTTGTAGCTTGGATAGTAATAATAATAATAATAATAATATAACATGATTCCCCGAAAATGGGAGACGACTCTGTCGTCTCCGTATTGGTCACACACGGTTGACACACGAGTTTCTGCTGAAGGGCCAACACCAACCGTATTGCGAGGACTGCTTAGTACCTTTAACAGTGAGGCATTTATTGACCGAATGCCCTAATTTTACTAACTTAAAAAATAGATATCTGTTTGAGGCTCGAGGTGAGGATGGCAGGTTTATCCTTGCCAAGATTCTTGGACATGATGTGTCTTACTATGCGAGCGGAATTTTTAGATTTATTTCAGAAGCAGGTCTTTTGAAAACTATTTAACTATTGTAATGACTTCTTAATTTTTATGGTTTTAATCGAATTTGCTTTTAATTTTCATATACAGTAAATGGTATCGGCGTCAATGACCTTAGATGTCAGGATGCCAGAAAACTTTCAATCAATCAATCAATCAATCATAACTACTCCCAAGCCGTAACGGGGAGAGGACGAAACTCGGACCTAAAAATAACGCTAACTATTGAAAAGTAACCAAAATTATATAACTCGTAAGTTATCAACACCCGTAGGGGGAGAGGTGAGGGAGGGAGAACCCGTTGAACGCACAAAACGGAAAACGGGAAATCCGCTCACCCACCGGAGTTGAGAAAGAAAACGAGAGAAAGGGGTAACTCGTGACTGCGAACAGAAAACGGGAACCCCAAGCTCTCGCTCTCTTGGACACAAAATCCGGACTAATAATCACACAACACTATTATAAACGTATAAAATAAAACTTTACATCAAGATAAGACTACGAAGAATAGCATCTGCTAAAACTCAAAATAAATAGCAAAGTCGAGTGACGAACACGGGTACTAAACAATAACAAAGCTAAAACGCTGTCTTGTTCGTAGGCTGGACTTGCTAGCAAAAAGTACCATGAGCATAATAACGGAGAAAAAAAAAAAAAAAAAAAAAAACGGTTCCAAAGGCATAAGGCCAGGAACTTAACCAAGAACCTAAGTGACAGAGTACTAAACGGGCAGACTAAGATGAATTCCCAAGACAAGTGAACAAACAATGGCCGCCGTGAAGGGCCAGACGGGAATGATAAAACAGACTATACTGGATATAAAACAAAAGTCCGGTACTATAAAAAGCTGTCAAAACAAACTATGGTACTTAACATTGGAATGTGTGAAGATGGAGCTTCGGACATGACGAAATAAATCCATGAGTGTGAAAAAAGCCGAGAGCACCACAAAAATTTCCCACAATGTCGCAGTCCAAAAAGAAGGATGTTGTTCAGATGGCGCTCGCGTCGGGGCGTGGGTGGGGTGGCTCTGGAAGGTTGGCTAGGGCCTTTGTATCGGCCCATCCCTTTGACGAAGGAATTAACTAAATGGAAGACCACCTGTGAATAGTGGATTTCACGCGCCTTTGCTTTATACACGACACCCAAAAGGTGCTCGCGCGAGGGTTGTAACCTCAGCATTCCATGCTTTTATCTTTCTCTGGTATAATTGGAAGGTTTTATCAGAAAAGGTATATTAGAAGGACTCTTTTCACCGGCCGCCACAGGTCGACCCAGAAATTATATACATTCACCGGGTAAGTATATTCAAAAATATATTTTAAATTGAAAATATCATTTTTAAATATTAAACTTAGCCGGTGAATATATATATAGCTGATTCACACCCATGGTGGTGGGTAGAGACCAGTATTAAAACAATAAAGAGTTTTTGACAAATATTAAAAAAACAAACTTAAGTGTAGGTACCTGATAAGGAAGCTGACTCTGATGAATACTCTGACACATTAGTCCGCTATCCTTATGAAGCCCAGCGATCCTTTCAGGATGCTGAAAGACTAGAAGGAGCTGTTATAATCAGGGTGAACACCCCTACAAAAGGACCTCATCAATACCCTTAATCTGGGCGCTCCCAAGAAACAATATTTTGACCACTTGCCAAATCAAAAGATTGCGAAAGACTTCTTAGTCTCCCATACAACCCAAAACAAGATTAAAAATTTCAAGAGAAAACTAAAATGATATTGGGATTAAGGGAATGTAGTGGTAGAACCTTCACCCACTACTGCACTCGCTGCTACGAATGGTCCCAACGTGTAGCAGTCCTCATAAAGAGTCTGGACATTTTTCAAGTAATATGAAGCGAACACCTACTTGCTTCTCCAAAAGGTCGCGTCCATAATACTTCTAAGGGATCTATTTTGTTTAAATGCTACTGAAGTTGCTACCGCTCTAACTTCATGAGCCTTAACTTTAGGCAAATTACGATCCTTCTCACTTAAATGAGTGTGCCTCCAGAATCAATAGTCTAATAAAATAAGACAACGCATTCTTCGACATGAGCAAAGAGGGCTTTTTAAAGGAGCACCATAAAGCCTCTGAAAAAACCTCGCAGCGGTTTAGTTCTAGATAAATAAAATCTAAGAGCTCTAACGGGGCACAGCACTCTTTCAACTTCATTCCCAACAATCTCAGATAGACTGGGAAGTTCAAAAGATTTAGGCCTTGGACGAGACGGAAGTTCATTTTTGGCCAAGATTGATTGATTGATTTAAAGTTTTCAGGCATCCTGACATCTAAGGTCATTGACGCCGGTTTTGGCCAAGAAACCAAGTTGAAGAGAACATACTGCTTTATTAGCGGAGAAGCCGATATTCTTGCTAAAAGCATGTATCTCACTAACCCTTTTCACAGAAGCCAAGCTCACCAAGAAAAGTGTCTTGAGGGTAAGATCCTTCAGGGAGGCTGAATTTAACGGTTCAAACCTGTCTGACATAAAGAACTGCAGGACCACATCCAAGTTCCAAGCAGGAGTAGAAAAATGATGCTCCTTGGAAGACTCGAAAGACTTAAGAAGGTCTTGAAGATCTTTGTTATTAGATAGATCCAAATTTCTATGCCCGAAAACAGAAGATAACATGCTTCTGTAGCCTTTAATGGTAGATGCAGAAAGGGAGCAACCATTTCTCAGACAAAGCAGAAAATCTGCAATCTGTGCTACAGAGGTACTGGAAGAGGAAATAGAAGAGGACTTGCACCAACCAGTCTCTAAATACCTCCCATTTAGATTGATAAATCCTGATGGTAGAGGATCTTCTAGCCCTCGCGATCGCTCTAGCTGCCTCCTTCGAAAACCCTCGAGCCCTAGAGTGTCTTTCGATAGTCTGAAGGCAGTTGGACGAAGCGCGGGAGGCTTTGATGAAATCTCTTTACGTGAAGCTGACGCAGGAGATCCATCCGCAACGGTAGACTTCTTGGAATGTCTACTAGCCATAGAAGTACCTCTGTGAACCACTCTCGCGGGCCAGAGTGGAGCAACCAACGTCAACCTGGTCCCTTCGTGAGAGGCGAACTTCTGAAGAACCTTGTCTAGGATCTTGAATGGTGGGAAGGCATAGATGTCTATGTGAGACCAGTCCAGCAGGAAAGCATCTATGTGGGCTGCCTCTGGATCTGGAACTGGAGAGCAGTAAGTCGAGAGCCTCTTTGTCAGTGAAGTCGCAAAAAGATCTATGGTGGGTCGACCCCATGTCATCCATAGCGTCTCGCACACAGTCTTGTGCAACGTCCACTCCATGGAGATGACTTGTCCTCTAATGCTGAGGCAGTCCGCTAAGACATTCATTTCTCCTTGCAGGAATCTCGTCAAAAAAGAGATGTTTCTTGCATTAAATGGAGTTTCTTCTGATCCGTGGGCCAAAGACCCGAGCATTCCAGACTGTCCAGTGGCGCTCCCCAACCCAAATCCGAGGCATCTGAATACAACACATGGTTTGGGTTCTTGATCGCAAGCGAAAGATCTTCTCGAAGTCTGACGTTGCTGTCCCACCAAGTCAGACATGTCTTAACTGAGTTGGAGATTGGGAAAAACATACTCTCTAAGCCCTTCTCCTTGTTCCAATGGTTTAGGTGAAATTGGAGAGGGCAAAGGTTGAGTCTACCCAGAGAGAAAAACTGCTCCAGCGAAGAAAGAGTTCCTACGAGGCTCGTTCAAACTTTTACAGAGCAACTGTTTTTCTCTTGCAAGCGACGTACTTTTAACAGAGCTTGTTCCATTCTTGTGGGAGACGAAAAGGTCCGAAAAATTCGACACTGTATCTCCATCCCCAAATAAAGAATAGTCTGGGATGGAGTAAGTTACGACTTCTCTACGTTCACTATGAGACCTAGCTCCTTGGTTAGGTCTATGTCCATTGAAGGTTCTCCAGACAGCAATTTAATGACGACACCCTGATTAGCCAGTCGTCAAAATAAAGGGAGGCTCTGATCCCTGAAAAATGTAGAAAGCCTGCTACATTTTGCATGAGCCTTGTAAAAACAAGAGGAGCAGGAATGAGGCCGAAGCACAGTGCTCGAAATTGGTACACTACTTTCCCGTCCACAGACCTCAGATATTGTTGAAAGTTTAGATGAATCGGGATGTGGAAGTATGCATCCTGAAGGTCGAGAGAGACCATCCAGTCGCCTTCCCTTACTGCTGCCAAGACAGATTTGGAAGTCCTCATCGTGAATTTTGTCTTGACAATGAATACATTGAGTGCACTTACATATTAAGTACTCATGCAGTGAACGTGGCTGCCAGTTCATTGGAGCCATCCCTTATGGCCTTGTTCATGCATGAAATAATTTGTACAGCAATACATTGTCCGCTGGAGAGATCTTCTTACTTAAGGCTCCCAGGGACCAAACCAAAAAAATTAAAAACTTCAAATGCTCGAAAAACTCCTTTCAGGAGATGGTCTAGCTCTGAAGAAGACCATAAAATCTTGGAGCGTATGAGGAGAGTCCACTGGGCTTAAGAAGTCTCCCTGGGCAGAGGCAGGTACTCCCAAGCCGAGAACTTCTCCTGTGTCACACCAGACGCTCGAGCGAGAAGCTTATTTAGAAGGAGGAAAAGCAAAAGCAGACTTTCCTAAACTTCTCCTGGATTCCAACCAGTCTCCCAGTAAGCGCATGGCTCTCTTGGAAGAACGAGAGAGAACTGACTTCGTATATGTAGGAGTCAAGAAAGTCATGCCAAGAGTAAACTCAGACGGCGGAGAACATGGAGCAGCCGTTACAAAATGAGTAGGACAAAATTTCCCCTAAAGAAATTCATAATTTTAAAACAAGGGATTGTTGGACAACCCTAGGTTCCTCCTCCTCTGAATGAATCCCCAAAGGTACATTAGTGGAAAGGGGGTCATCAACTTCATTTTCAGAAGGCACATCATCTGATAAATCTAAAGTCTTGCGGGGAGGAGATTTATATTCAGAATGACGTGAAGGAAAAGCCTGACAGGCTTACATCAACTTGTATATCAACAGAAGTTAAAGTTGGAGGGTCGATGTCACGTTGTGACTGCAGAGAATGTTATTCTACCACACGTCGTGACTGACATTCAAACGTCACGTAGTAACAGCAGTGACTGCTGTTCGATGCTATTTCGTGACTACGGTGACTGACCCTCGACGTCACGTCGTGTCTACGGTGTCTACTGCTCAACGTCACATCGTGTCTGCGATGTCTGCAGCTCGACGTCACGTTGTGACTGCGGTGGCTGACGTTCAAAGTCTCGGTGGAACTGCAGTGACAGCTGATCAAAGTAATGACTCGACTTAACTGACTGTCGATCAAAGTTACATCGAGATTTATGCTCCGCATCTCGTTTAACAATAAAGCTGACACTACGGATAACGTCAGCATGACGTAACAAATCTCGTTTAGAAGGTTGAAGACCTGAATCACGTATCCCAGAACCGTGACGTACAACAAGCAAAGGATCCTTTTGTAAGCTTTCATTAAAGAAGAAAGCTTTAACAGCATATCTTGCAAAACACTTAACTTCGGATCAACCGTACTCGGAATAGATCGTGACGTCGGAAACGTCTGTACATGAACGTCATCGCTATGAACGGGACTCTCATGATTACTACAGCTAGGACGTTGATCTTGTTCTGAAGGAACTAATTAACGTTTCAACCGTCTCGAAACCTTCCGCCAAGGTTTTAAAAGAGACGAATCACCGGAAGACTAGGAGAACTACGTCTCTCCTTTCTTATGGTAAGAACGTGCTTGAAGAGCAACGTCCAATACCTTTGAGGGAACGTCTGTTCGTTGGTTTACACCTCTCACTCCCTTAGGTCCTGCGACATTCCTTCTCTCTGGGGCAGGGGAGCCTGAAAGAGGTCTCAGACTAGGCAAGTGACAAGCACGAACAAACGAACCCTCAGCAACACTGACCCTCTTAATGAGAGAATGCCTTGATGAAGTCATTAAGCTTCAGCACGGCATTTAATTCCCGTGCTGAAACTTGGTGACGGGCAAGAGGGCTCTCGAACTTGGGGAAATTGCTCCCCCAGTTCGAATCTAAATTTCTCTCTTTTACCTTTTTCTTTTTCTCAATACTACTTCGACCTTATCCTAATTTCACGAACTTTCTTTAGTCTTGCTTTCCAAACTCTATGAGAAAAATTTCCCTTATTATATGTGTGTATATATTATGTACATATATATTTATTTATTTTTTTTTTTTCTTTTCTCCTATGGCTTGGATGTTTTCACATCCATTGTAGCCCTGGCGGGGATGTTCATACATCCTTTATTGCTGCCTGCTTTGATGAGTGGGAGGAGGTATCACGGTTGGGAGGTGTTTGCATTCAAAGCTATATATGAGAGTATTGGATGATTTCAGCCATCCCGAAGATGGTTTGGACCTTTTTGGCGGAACTATTCTCAAGTGTTGGGTCTTCGGAATCCAGGGGGATCCAATGCTTGGGGTAGGACTCTCGGCTTTTGGCCGGAAGCCCGTCATTATAGATATGGGGAGGATGATTCCATAATTTCTTGGTCTCAGTCCTAACAGGCGGGTTCAGCTTACACCTGTGCCTCTATATCTGTTTTGATGCTATCCTTCGGGTAGGGTATGGAGTGGACCATCTGGGAAGTATACTCTCATTGTGCCGATAGTAGAGAGTGCAAATTTCCTTCCCGACGCGTGATGGCCTAACATTCTCGAGCAGGTACATCAAACTAACTTTTCCCTCTCTTTACTATAATGGATTCTTTAAGGAATGAACCCCCATCCCCTGGATACGCTGACACTCCCCCGGCACTGTTGACGACCTCTGCTAATGTGATAAGGGATAGCTCTGTTGATGACCTCGGAACGGGAAAGGACCATTCTACTGATATTTCTAAATCGAGTAATTTGGGTAACACGAGGAAACTTCGAATCCTCCATGTTAAACAAATTTCAATAGAAACAAATTATGATGATCTATGTAAAGCATTTGAATGCTATGGATGCATAAAAGAAATAAGGATGAAACTTGAAGCTGAAACTTGGGATTCATGGATATCTTACAGTAGTTATGACGAAGCATTTAGTGCAATAAGTAATTTGAATAATATCAAAATTAATAACTTGAATGTCGCGGCTGCTCTCTGCGATAAGGTACCAAAAGATTTAGATGTGTACAGGCCTGCCGATTGGTTGGAAAAAGGCGCAGATTTAGTCATGCCCTCCCAGAGAAATCCAAATCCACCGATGTGGCTTATAGCTGAATCAAAGGGGGTTACAGGGAATTATTTTAAAATATGCAAATTGATTCAGAAAAAAGTAGGAACTATTGCACCAGGCGATATATCTCGTTTCGGAAAAAATAGTTTCCTTATCCATGCCAAATCCAGTACACAGTCGGTAATATTGTCCAATATGAAAATAAATAATGATGACATTAAGTTAGATGTCAAACCCCACCTAAATTTTAGCTACGGAAGGGGCGTAGTTTTTAACAGAGACCTATATGATTTTACAGAGGAGGAGATACTGGCCATGTGTCCATTAAATGTTTGGAAAGTTCATAAAGTCCCAGGTACATCAATGATAATCCTTACGTTCCAGGATGCTGATGTACCTTTTCATATTACTATCGAGAACGAAAGGATTAAAGTAAGACCCTTCAAGCAGAAGCCATTGCAATGCTTTAATTGTTTTAAATTTGGGCACCCGTCCAAAGTTTGCAAAAATGAGAAGATGTGTGGTATTTGCTCCAAATCTTACCATGGAGAGTGTGCACTTGGAGCCAGGTGTTTAAATTGCAGCTCGAATCACAAATCCACAGACAAGATTTGCGAGCTATATAAGTTGGAGGAAGCTGCCCTCAACAAATCAAACTTAGAACACATAAGTGTGACCCATGCCAAAAGACTCTTAAATAAATCAAATACATATGCTAAGGCATTAAAATCAAACCAACCTAGCACTGCCAATAGCTCAAAAAAAAGTATACTATCTGACAAAATGTCAAAAAACGAGGTAACCTTATCACCTCCTGAGGCTTTACCACGGTGTATTAACACTAGGTCATTGCCCATTGCTGTACAGCCTTCAGCCGCCATTACAAAAAGTAATACAAACCTCTCTCAGGCCATGTCCTTGCCTGATCTGATGGAGGTTCCACTTAAGACTAACTTACCTGATGCACCTGTTGTGGGAAAGGTGCAAAAACCTCGAATCTCACCATCTATTAATCGCAAAAGAGAGAGACCTCCATCTCTCTCTCCACCCTCCATTAGAAACGTTAAGGTTATGACATCAAATAAATTTGATGTTTTGTCTGTTGATGTTTCTAATGAACCAGAAGATGGACTGAATAAATCAGAAATTCAAGTTGAGGTCCACCATCCACCTCAACAAATAGATAAAAAGAATACAAAGAAAATCACCAACGTTAAACCCAACATAACAAGACCACCTCTGAAGAAACCTACTGGTAATAATGTTACATTAAAAACTGCTAATGGGAAGACTTCATCCAAGATGTCTTCCAGAAATAATCCATAGTTTTCTCCTCCATTTTGCAATGGAACTGTCAGGGTTTGAGGGCGAAATATGAAGAACTTAAGCTCCTAATTCATGAGCATTCCCCCATAATTGTATGTCTACAGGAAAGTATGCTTGATTCTAACACTCCTAGTCCTCGAGAGTATGTTAGCTATAGAACACCATATAATCAACAAGCAGGGAGCCATGGCGGAAGTCTCATGTACATTCGTCGAGATGTTCCCCAAATACCCATGTCTATACGTACAACCCTGCAGGCAGTTGTTGTACAAATTGATATAGGGAGAAAATATACAATATGCTCTCTGTACTTACCTCCAAATGATGATATTTTATATGATGATTTAGCAGAGGTCATTCAACAACTCCCTCAACCTTTTCTCTTACTGGGAGATATGAATGGTAGACATCCTTTATGGGGTGATGTTTTGGCCAACACAAGGGGCAATATTATCTCATCAATTGTGGAGAATGAGGATATGGGACTCCTTAATACAGGAGAGCCCACACACTTCCATGTTCAGACAGGTACTTTGTCATGCATTGACCTTTCAATTGCAAGCTCTAACTGCCTTCTTGATTTTGATTGGAGGACATTAGATGATTGGCATACTAGTGATCATGCACCAATCATTATAAACACCAACAAGGGTCCGCCTTTGCAAAGATCGCTACGTTGGAATCTAGACAAGGCAGACTGGGTTAAATTTTGTGAGCTAAGTGAAATCGAAGGGAGAGCAGAACAATTTGAAAGTGTTGATGATGCCATAGACCTACTGAATGGAACTCTTCATACAGCAGGAGTCAATTCAATTCCCAAAACAACAGGGTTATTCAAACGACGACCAGTCCCGTGGTGGTCTTCAGAACTAACTGCACTCCACAGAGCCACAAGAAGATCTCTAACACGATTGCGTAGACGCGGAACTGATGAGAATTTAATAATGTACAAGAAATGTAGAGCACAGTTCCGTCGTGCCATGAAAGAAGCAAGGCGCCAGACATGGATGTCTTTTGTTTCCTCTATTAACAGTAGAACACCACCATCTTCTGTGTGGAGGAAAGTAAATTCACCCCCAACCCACCACCAGTGTTGAAGGTGAATGGCCAGTATGTAACTGAAGCAAATGAAGTTAGCAATGCCCTGGCTAATCATTTTTCAAATGTATCCAGCAAGTGTGAAGGAGCCCCTGGTCACCAGTATAGGAGCACTGAAGAAAAGAAAATTTTAAATTTTGCAACAAGAAGGGAAGAGTCGTATAATTCTCCTTTCACTGAAAGAGAATTTGATTCCGCACTTGCTCATTGCAACGATACAGCCCCTGGACCCGATGGAGTTCCATATGCAATGATTAAACATGTACATTTTAATACAAAGCTATTTATTTTAAGCATTATTAATAGAATATGGCATGATCATAGCTACCCAAGTGTTTGGGAACTAGCCATTATTTTAGCCTTTTTAAAACCCGGTAAAGACAAGTTTTTAGCAGCAAACTATCGTCCTATTGCATTGACATCTTGTTTATGTAAAATTATGGAGAAGATGGTCAATGCAAGGCTGATATGGTACCTTGAAAAGAAAGGTATTTTATCACCGATTCAATGTGGATTCCGAAAAATGCACTCAACGACTGATGTGTTGATACGACTTGAGTCATCTATTTGTGAAGCCTTTGCTTCCAAACAGCACCATGTTACAGTATTTTTTGACATTGAAAAGGCATATGATACCACATGGAGATATGGTATTCTTAAAACCATTCATGAATTGGGATTGAGAGGAGAGCTGCCACTATTTATTCAGGCATTTCTTTCACGTAGAGTTTTTCAAGTGAGAGTGGGGGAAACTCTATCAGAGAGTAAGTGCCAGGAAGAAGGAGTTCCTCAGGGTAGTGTGCTGAGTGTAACCCTTTTTGCACTAGCAATTAATGGGATATCCTCAGCCATTCCCCAGGATGTTCTCTCAACACTATTTGTGGATGATCTCTCAATATCATTTGCTGGCACTAGAATGGCAATGGTTGAGAGAAAAATCCAACTCTCTATTGATAAAATTATCCTGTGGGCTGACATGAATGGATTTAAGTTCTCGACAAGTAAAACTACCATTGTCCATTTTTGTCGTATCCGGGGAGTACATCCAGACCCGGATATATACATTAAAGGTCAACGGATACCATGTGTATCGGAAACCAAATTTTTAGGTTTGATATTTGACTGTAGACTTACATGGGTTTCTCACCTAAAAGCGCTAAAAGCTAAATGTGTTGAAGCTCTGAATATCTTAAAAGTATTGTCCCATACATCATGGGGGGCAGACCGCAATACTATTTTAAAATTATACAAGGCCTTGATTTTTTCCAAAATTAGTTATGGTTGTGAGGTATATTCTTCAGCCACCCCAAGCCGGTTAAAAATATTAGACTCGATACATCATGCAGGTATTAGATTATCTACTGGAGCTTTTAAAACCTCGCCTATCCCAAGTCTCCTTGTTGATGCTGGAGAGTTACCTCTAGACCTTTACCGAATGTCTTCCATTCTTCGGTATTGGTTTAGATCGCAAAGACTCCCTAGCTCTCTAGCCTTTCAGACTGCAAGCCTTGTAAGACACGCATCATACTTTGAGTTGCACCCAAAATCTCCTCAACCTTATGGCTTTCGGGTGAAACGATTTCTAAATAGTCTGGATATAATTAGAAATAAGGTACTTCCATTCAAGGTATCATCAACGCCTCCATGGAAATTACCTGACATATCTTTTTGTAAATACTTTATTGGAGTTAAGAAGAATATGACTGACTTAGAATCCAGGTCTCTTTTTATGGAACATGTCGAAGAACATAGGGGATCGACTTTTATATATACTGATGGCTCCAAATCTGATGCTGGCGTTGGATTTGGAGTACATAGTAATGATTTTAATTGTAGAGGTGCACTTCCTCTAACAGCTTCCATATTTACTGCCGAACTGTATGGCATATTAACCGCTATTGAGAAAATAGCTTTGGAAAAGGAGGGTAATTTTACAATTTTTAGTGATGCAAGGAGTGTTCTTCAAGCTTTAGAAGTTTTTAATTCTAGTAACCCTCTAGTTTTAAAGATTTTAGAATGGCTTATTATTATTGGACGGAAAGGTATAACTGTTCGATTTTGTTGGGTTCCAGCACATGTAGGTGTGTCTGGGAATGAGAAGGCAGATTTACTGGCGAAGAATGTGGCATCAGAGTTGCTACCAAGGAGGTATCCCATTCCATGTAACGATCTCCTACCTTACATCAAGAAATTGGTTTGTGATAAATGGCAACAGCACTGGGACAGTCAAGACGGCAATAAAATGAGGGAAGTAACAAATATCATATCACCTTGGAGGTATAACATGATTCCCCGAAAATGGGAGACGACTCTTTGTCGTCTCCGTATTGGTCACACACGGTTGACACACGAGTTTCTGCTGAAGGGCCAACACCAACCGTATTGCGAGGACTGCTTAGTACCTTTAACAGTGAGGCATTTGTTGACCGAATGCCCTAATTTTACTAACTTAAGAAATAGATATCTGTTTGAGGCTCGAGGTGAGGATGGCAGGTTTATCCTTGCCAAGATTCTTGGACATGATGTGTCTTACTATGCGAGCGGAATTTTTAGATTTATTTCAGAAGCAGGTCTTCTGAAAACTATTTAACTATTTTAATGACTTCTTAATTTTTATGGTTTTAATCGAATTCTCTTTTAATTTTCTTATACAGTAAATGGTATCGGCGTCAATGACCTTAGATGTCAGGATGCCAGAAAACTTTCAATCAATCAATCAGCAACACTGAACACGTTTTTCGCACTTTCTTCACTGATATCGCATTTTTTAATAATTTCACGTTAGACATGAATAAAGCTGATTTCTACCTGAGGCATGCAATTCTCCCTTAAATCAAAAGGTTAGAATTGCGAAATATGTCGTATAATGTAAGCTCATTAGTACAAAATGAAACACATGCAAAAATCAATAAACATATACATATATATAGAATAAAATGGAAATATATAAAGTTAAAAAGATCAGTGACTGGGAGGAGACCAAAACTACGTAGTTCACTAAGGACTACGTAGAACGTTTTATTCTCTCTCGCTCTTTCTCCCCGTACAGAGACTTGGGACGAGAGTAAATATCTGAATCGAGAAGAACAACGTTACTTACTCCCAAACTCCTTGTACAGAGACTTGGGACGAGAATAAGATCGGATCGTTTTCTCTCTCTCTCTCTCTCTCTCTCTCTCTCTCTCTCTCTCTCTCTCTCTCTCTCTCTCTCTCTCTTGTCACTCACAAGAGAATGGCTCTCTCTCTCTCTCTCTCTCTCTCTCTCTCTCTCTCTCTCTCTCTCTCTCTCTCTCTCTCTCTCTCTTTTGTCACTCACAAGAGAATGGCTCATTCACTCTTCGTCAATAAAAGGTTATTTGACTAAAGGAAAATACTTAAAGGACTAAGAAATTGAAAATTAACATGATCTTTTAAATTAGTATTTAAAAAACTTCAATTTTTAAGAAGAATGGACAAAACGTCAAAACCGATTTACTCTTTCTGCAAAGTGAAGCCGTGATTCTCTCTTTCTCTATCGTAACGATAGAGTGCAAACTGCATAGCATAAATAAACCAAACGTTAGTTCATCTTTGAAAACAGCACGAAGACTATTCAAAGAATAAATTTCTTAAAATATTTTCTAAAAATATTCATCTCACCAGGTGTTTAAACTGCAATTTGAATCATGCATCAACTGATAGGAGATGCGAACTGTATAAGTAGGAGGAAGCTGCCCTAAACAAATCAATATTAGAACGCATAAATGTGGGACATGCAAAAATACTTGAATAAATCAAGTAGCTATGCAGAGGCCTTAAAATCAAAGGGAAACTTACCACAGGAGACACCAAACACACCTAGCACTGCCTGTAATTTTAAGAAAAGAAATACAACTTCTGATAATAAAGTACTGCATGACAAGTTAATCATATTGCCTTCTGAGGCTCTGCCACAGTGTATTAAAACTGAGTCTTTGCAAATTTCTGTACAGCCTTCATCCCCCATTACCAACAAAAGTACTAATCTCTCTCAGGCCATGTCCTCGCCTGATTTGATGGAGATTCCACCTGTCAGCAAGTTACCAGGTTCACCTGTATTGGGGAAGGTGCAAAAACCTGGTAGCTCACCACCTATTAATCGGAAAAGAGGGAGACCTCCATCTCTCTCACCCCCTTCCATAAGAAATATCAAAATTACGACATCAAATAAATATGATGCTTTGTCTGTTAATGTTTCTGATCAACTGGAAGTCAATTTAAATAAATTGGAAATTCAAGTGGAGGTCCACCAACCTCCTCAACAATCAGATCAAAAAGACAAAAAGAAAATCATAAATGCAAAACCCAATCTATCAAGACCCTCTTTAATAAAACCACCTGGAAATAGTTTTAGATCAAAAACTGCTCATGGGAAGATTCCATCCAAGGGGTCTACCAAATTATAAACCATAGTTTGTTCCGACAAGAGATACTTACCTCAAACTACTTTCATAGAAGGACTGGTAAAACCACTCCACTCCAACCTGAAGTTCAATTCCCACCCCCCACAATGCCCGGCCACGACCCGGCTGCCTTCTTGACCTTAGGTCATCAGTTCTTGCTGGTCGGTCGTAACGCTAACACATTGCGACCTCGCTCCCGCTCTGACCCTGACCTCGTGGTTCTCACGTGGTCTCCTGGTGTTTCCTGTGTTCCTTTGTGTTTTCCTGTGTACTTTTTTTCCCTATTTGTGTCGTTGCCCTGTGATTGAGGCTCATCGTCGTTGCCCTGGGCCTTTTGCGGAGGAAGCGTGTGTCGCTTTCTTATCTAAGGAAGAAGTTGATCCTCACACCTTTTGTTCCAGATGTTGGGAACAAGGGTGTGCGAAGGATGCTGCTTACCCTGAATGCGTCATTTGGCCCGACTGGTGATGGAAGTTAGTCGGGATGAAGAAGAAGGCCAAGAAGGGGAAACGTCGGTAGAGTCGTCCTTGGCCAGGACGACTCCGGTACAGGTGAAATCCCCATGGTCATCCTCAGTCCCCGTCCAGGGGGGGGGTCGTAGGTGAGTCTGTTGCCGGGCCTCAACTGGTTGTTGAACCCGTTGTTCTGTCGAGTGAGGCCCCCGTGGTGGATCCCTTATTATTGTCTTTGTGGGCAAAGTTTGTGGCCCAAACTTGTGGTGTGGAGGTGCTCCCTTGGTAGCGGTTCCGGCCGTAACCTCCGTAACCAAACTACCTTCTCTGTGTGTTGTTCCAGGTCCGTCATCGGGAACGTGCAATCCCTATTGAGAGCGTTGTATGACGGGCTCTTCTGATGTTGTTCCACCACTCTGGCAGCCTTGCCCAGGACCCTGGGATGTTCGCTGAGAGATGACAAGCAGCCTTGGGAGGAAGGAGTCAGGTCGGCAACCCCAGTGGTGGGGAAGGCCGGGTCAGTGCTGCCACGGGACGACAAACCTCACAAAAAGAAGAGTGCCGAGCATTCTCCTCCTTCCTCCGATGGAGACCGATCTTCGGACTGGACCTCCTCGGGCGAGAGGAGAAGGCGCAAGAGGAACCGTTTTTGGTCATCCTCGACGTGCTCTAGAAAATGACGACAAACCGCACAAAAAAGAAGAGAGCCAAGCGCTCTTCTTCCTACGACAGAGACCGATCTTTGGACGGGACCTCCTCGGAGAGTTTCTTCTCTGATGAGAGGAGAAGGCGCAGGGGATGCAAGAGGAATTGTTCGCGGTCTTCCTTGAGGTACTCTAGAAAATTTTTTTAGGTCATCCCGGAGGCGGCACCAGCGCCACAGGAGCAACAGCAGGAGGAACAGGCGGCATCGCTGGCATGGCAGTTCCCATTCACCAAGGAAGGCCGGTAGGGATTCCCCCGTTTCTTACCGCAGCAGGGGCTGCCCGTGGGAGGGGGGTCCCGTGGTCTACTCCTGGGGCTCTATTGCCGGTCCATTGGCTGCTCGCCCAGTGGCAGGCCTCGTGCAGCCAGGATTGGGTAGTGGTCCCCCAGGGCCCCCACAGAAGGACCCTAGAGGTGTGAGCTCCTCAGGGGTGGTGAGGCCCCATTCCAGTGAGGCGACCAGGCCCATGACGGCTCCCCCCCCCCGGGCGCTCCTTGATATGGCTCCCCCCGCTTGGGTGGAGCCCTCAGCTACCCCCGCAGGCTCGACGATCAGGCCCCACCGGGAGGACGAGTTCCCAGTGGAGGAAGATGACGATGTGGGGGCTCTGGTGTTGCCGGACGCAACACCAGAGGAGACTTCGATATTCCGGAGGGTCCTGGACTTGATCTGGCCCCAGAGCAACCTGAGTGAGGCGGAGAGGCCCAATGTCAAGCTGCCATCCTCAGCCGACTCTCTTAACTTGCCCACCGCAGCAGAGTTTGCCCGTGGGTGGGGTTCCCCCTAGGAGGAGAACGGAGCTCGTGGTCAAATCCCGGGGTTCTCCGGCCTGTCCATCGGCTGCCCGCCCAGCGGCAGGCCCCGTGCGGCCAAGAATTGGTAGGGCTCCCCCAGTGACCCCGCAGAGGGAGCCTAGAGGTGGGAGCTCCCCAGGCATGGTGAGGCCCCGTTCGAGTCAGGCGGGCAGGCCCATGATGGCTCCCGCCCCCCCAGAGGCACTCCTCGATACGGTTCTCCCTGCTTGTGTTAGTCCTCGGCTACCCCCGCAGGTTCAATGAGTGAGCCCCGCTGTCCACCGCAGCAGGGGCTGCCCGTGGGATGGGGGACCCCGAGAGGAGAGAGGAGCACGTGGTCGACTCCTGGGTCTCTCCGGCCGGTCCATCGGCCTTCCGCCCAGCGGTAGGCCCTGTGCTGCTGAAAGTGGGTAAGAGTCCCCCAGTGACCTCGCAGAGGGAGCCTTGGGGTGTGAGCTCCCCAGGTGTGGTGAGGCCCCGTTCAAGTGAGGCGGGCAAGCCTATGACGGCTCGCAACCCCCCCCCCCCCCCAGGGGCTCTCCTCAATAGGGGTCTCCCCGCTAGAGTGGAGCCCTCGGGTACCCCCGCAGGTTCGATGGGATCTGGTGTTTCCAAACACAACTCCGGAGGAAACGTCGATGTTTGAGAGGGTCTTAGCCTGGATCTGGGACCTGAGTGAGGTGGAAGAGCCCAGGTATCTGGACTTCACCACAGTGGTGGACAGGGCCCTGGGGACGGTGCCTAAGGAGGCCAGGCCTTCTCATTACAGGAGACCCTGTCGATGGAGGCTCCGCTTGGTCCCTGTCACAGGCCAGGACTTGTGGTCTGCGGCAGTGGCCACTTTCCACACCAGCCACGATCTCTCCAACGAAGCAGGCCTGAACTTCTTCCGAGAGCTTCTCCGGTCCGGGACCAAAGCCATTAAGTTGGCTCAAGGGATCCCGGACAGAGACCCCAGGTTGCTTAAGAACTCCCCAGTGGAAGGGGAAGGTCTGTTTCCAGAGAACCTGGTGGAGCAGACGATGGAGAGACTCCCACCAGCCCTCTTTCAAGGCCCCTTAAGTGTTCTCGGGTCCCTTCAAGCCGAGGTCCTCTTCCTCCAGGAGAGCCAGAGGAGCCCGGTTCCCTAGGAGGAAATAGGGCGAGAGGCCCCCTTCCACTATCCCCGCCACCAGTGGGGGGATGCCTCCAAAAACATTGGCAAAGTTGGGAGAATTCCGGAACTGACCCATGGACAGGGCGTGTTATGAAGGAAGACCACCGGGTCCCCTTCCTGGACGAGACCCCTCCCATGGTAAGGGACCCTGGGGCGGGCACCTTGCATCCCGGGACTACTCCCACAAGGAAGCCCTCTAGGCATGGATCTCCGCCATGTTGCTCAAGGGCTCCATCCAACCGGTGTCAGACAACTCCCCAGGCTTCTACGGCAGACTTTTCCTAGTCCAGAAGTTCTCCGGGGGTTGGAGGTCTGTGATAGACCTTTGGGCCTGAAGAAGTCAATCAGGAAGACCCCATTAAAAATGGAGACTCAGGGTCTGTCTCGGTGGCCATAAGGGTAGGGTACTTTATGATTCCCCTGGATCTGAAGTACTCCTACTTCCAGATCCCAAGCCATCCCTCAAGCAGAAAGTACCTCAGGCTGAAGTGGGGCCAGGTAACTTACCGGTTCACCACCCTAGGCTTCTGCCTATCCACGGCCCCGGAGGTTTGCACAAGGGTGTTCTCCCTGGTGTCTGAGTAGGCATACAAGCGCAACTTCCGACTCATACGTTACCTAGACGTTTGGTTGCTGCTTTCAGCGTCAAGGGACTCTTGGAACAGCAACTGGACGTTCTGTTAGCCTTCTGCGGGTAGCTGGGTATTGTGGTAAATATGGAAAAATCCTAGCTGACACTAGTAAGAAGGACGGTATACTTGGGGATGGAACTGGACACGACCTGGGCGAAGGCCTTCCCCTCCGAGAAGCGCATCAGGAACCTCGGAGAGATTTCCAGGCCACTCCTCCAGGGCCTCCCTATGAGGGCCAAGGACTGGCAGAGGCTACTGGGTCACCTGGCCTCGCTAGAGAAACGGGTCCCTCAAGGCAGGATCAAACTGAGGCCCTTTCAGTGGAATCTAAAAGATCACTGGTGCCAAACCGGTTCCCCCACTCAGTTGGTCCCGCTGTCCCCCGAAGGGAGGGTGGCCCTACAGTGGTGGTCCTTGCCAGAGAACTCCAGGCAGGGCACCCCGCTGACGGATTCCCCTCCCGGAGACATTGGTCTTCACGGATGTCTCCGTGGAGGGTTGAGGCACACACCACAAGGCCAGTGGTCGCAGGCAGAGAGAGCCCACCAATTCAAAGTCTTGGAGATCTTGGCCATTCAGAGGGCCCTGTCAATCCTCAAAGGGGAGCGAGATATCAGGACAGTAGCCCTGTTGTGCGACAATGCCACAGGGGTGGCGAATTTCAAGAAATAGTGAGGCCTTCACTTCAAAGAGCTCTGCCTCATAACAGAAAATATCCTGGAATGGGCCGAGAGGAGACTCATAGACCTCACGCGCGGTTCATTCTGGGAAGATGAATCGTCATAGCGGACGGTCTCAGCAGGAAGGGCCAGATCATAAGTGCCGAATGGTCCCTGAACCCTCAGGTGGCCAGGGAAGGCCTGGAGAGGTGGGGTTCCCCCGTGATGAACCTGTTCGCGACGAAACTGACCGCGAAGCTCCCAGTCTACTGCTCCCTGGTACCAGACCCAGGGGCCGAGATGGAAGACGCGTTTCAGCACTCCTGGGACATGTACATCTACGCCTTCCCACCCTTCTGGGTCATCAGGAGGGTGTTGAACAGGCTCCTCCGGTTCAGGGGAACAAAGATGACCCTCGTAGCTCCTTAGTGGCCCGAGAGGGAGTGGTTCGCTGACCTTTAGGCTCTAGCGTCATATCCCACTTGGCCTCTTCCTCTAAGACAAGACCTCCTGTGTCAGTCGCACTTCCTAAAGTTCCATGAAACCCACATGGGCTCCCCTTCACGCATGGCGACTATAGAGTGCCTGCTGAAGAGGGATGGTTTCTCGGGTTCAGCGGCCTCCTACATTGCGGGTTTGTGCGACCCAGAAGACTTACTCATATGCCCGGTAAGAGCAGTCAGGAAGTTCTTGAGTAGAACAGCCAGGTACCGCCCGAGTCTCGCCTCCCTCTTCATCTCCACGGGCCTGCTCAAGAAGGCAGTGTCGAGGAATACGGTCTCCATTTGGTTGCGAGAGGTCATTAGGAGGGCTTATGAGACTTCTGGAGTGCCTCCCCCCAAGCATGCTAAGCCTCACAACATCAGGGGCTTGGGTACCTCCTTGGCCTTCTCCAAGAACATGGTAGTTTCTCCGATCTTATAGGCCGGAGTCTGGGAAGAGGCAGTCTACTTTCACAGCCCATTACTTAAAGAACGTTACGAGGGAGACGTTAGGTCCTTTAGTGGCAGGTCTTCAGCAGGTGTGAAGGTCCTACGAGGTTCCGTCGCGATAGGGTTAGTGATGCACACACGTCCCCCCTATCCTTTCTGAACCCCTTCCTACCTATGCCCTTAGAGCGGGAGTAACGAATGTGAGTTTGAATAGGTGAGTTATCAGTTGATTGCTAGGTGTATTATTAATGTGTTATGTGATTCTCATTCCCCCCCCCCGTGTGTGTGCCCATTTGTGTACCATGGGGGTTCCTGCCCCTGAGGTCAGGGTGGCCCTAGTCCCAGTTCACCCCCTCCTTCTATGTAGGTAGTTCGAGGTGAGTATCTCTTGTCGGAACAAATTAGAAATTTTAAGTAATTTCTATTTTTCCTAACGATACTTACCGCGAACCACTTTCGGGTTATGGCCCTCCCGTCCGTCCCCTGGTGTACTGGCACTCAGAGAGTGGGCGAAGTTTGGAGCAAGAACAGTGGACTTAGGGTCAAGATGGCGGCCGGGCATTGTGGGGGTGGGAATTGAATCTTTTGGTCAGAGCAGAGTGGTTTTACCAGTCATTCTATGAAAGAAGTTAGAGGTAAATATCGTTAGGAAAAATAGAAGTTACTTAAAATTTCTGATTTTTTCCTCCATTTTGCAATGGAATGGTCAGGGTTTAAGGGCCAAATATGAAGAACTTAGCTCCTTATTCATGAGCATTCCCCCATAATTATTTGACTACAAGAGAGCAAACTTGATCATAATATTCCTTGTCTTCGCGAATATATTAGTTATAGGACACCATATGATCACCAAGTGGGGAGCCATGGCGGAAGTCTCATATATGTTCGTCGAGATGTTCCCCAAGTATGTCTGTCTATTCATACACCTCTGCAGGCAGTGGTTGTACAGATTGAGATAGGGAGGAAATATACAATTTGTTCTCAGTACAGTATTTGCCTCCAAAATGGTAACATTTTCTATGATAACTTAGTAGAGGTGATTCAACAACTCCCTCACTCGTGGTGAAGATGGCAGAATCATCCTTGCCAAAATCCTTGGACATAATGTGTCGTACAATGCCAGGGGCATTTTTAAATTCATATCAGAAGTAGGTCTTCTTAATGCTATTTAACTTTTATATCATATTAATTTCTAGTGGAATTTTTAGATATATATCCAAAGCAGGTCTTCTTAATGCTATTTAACTTTTATAACATATTTACGTCTGGTTTTAATTGAATAGTCTTTTAATCTTTATTTATAATAAACGATATCGGCGCCAATTACCCTCGATGTCAGGATGCCAGAGAACTTCAGATCAATCAATCAATCAACAACTCCCTCAACCTTTTCTTTTACTTGGAGATTTGAATGGTAGACATCCTTTGTGGAGTGATGTTTTAGGAAACACGAGGGGAAATATATCATCAGTTGTGGAAAATGAAGATGTGGGACTCCTTAATACAGGAGAGCCCAGACATTTTTATGTCCAGACAGGTACCTTATCATGTATTGACCTATCAATCGTAAGCTCTAATTGCCTTTTCGATTTCGATTGGAGGACATTAGATTATTGGCATACTAGTGATCATGCACCAATCATTATAAACACCAACAATGGTCTACCTTTACAGAGATCGCCACGATGGAATCTTGACAAGGCGGACTGGGATAAATTTCGTGAGCTAAGCGAAATTGAGGGGGATGCAGGACAGGTTGAAAATATCGATGATGCCATAGACTTACTGAATGGAACTCTCCATACAGCAGGAGTCAATTCAATTTCCAAAACAACAGGGTTATTCAAACGACAACCAGTCCCCTGGTGTTCTTTAGAACTAACTGCCCTGCACAGAGCCACAAGAAGATCTCTAACACGATTGTGTAGATGCAGAACTGATGAGAATTTAATTATATACAAGAAATGTAGAGTACAGTTCTGTCGTGCCATGAAAGAAGCAAGGCACCAATCATGGATGTCTTTTGTTTCCTCCATCAACAGTAGAACACCACCATCTTCTGTGTGGGGGAGAGTAAAAAAGATAGCTGGCAAATTCACCCCAAACCCACCACCAGTGTTAAAAGTGAATGGTCAGTATATAACTAAAGCAAATGATGTTAGCAATGCCCTGGCTAATAATTTTTCAAATGTATCCAGCAAGTGTGAAGGAGCTCCTGGTCACCAGTATAGGAGCATTGAGGTAAAGAAAATTTTAAATTTTGCAACAGGAAGGGAAGAGTCGTATAATTCTCCTTTCACTGAAAGAGAATTTGATTCCGCACTTGATCATTGCAACGATACAGCCCCTGGACCCGATGGAATTCCATATACAGTGATTAAACATGTACATTTTAATACAAAGTTATTTATTTTAAGTATTATTAATAGAATATTCTATCTTATTTTTTTTCTTCCTTATGTTTTTTTTTTTGAGTGGTGTGTTCAGCAGGCTTAATAGAAGGGCCATGGATATCTGGTGGTTTATCAAGAGGTTGTCTTCTCCTTTTTCTGATTCTTTTTCTTCTCAAACCCATCCTTACTGTACTCCCTTCAGTTGAAGTGGCTATCCTGGAGGGTATTTAGCCTTGCATGGTGTATCGGCTTCTCCATGTTGACCAGTTTTTCTGACTTTTTACTATAGTCTATGGGTATCATCAATCACTTTTTTTAGATATAAAACTTACCCGCTGGTTATATAAGAATGGCTAGCGTCCCTGACGCCTCGGCAGGAAATTCAAAAATCCCGCGTGGCTATCGCAGATATGCCAGGTGTACACTAGTGCCCTCACGGTACAACAGGTGGAACTATACCAACCTCTTCAGATTTTTCCCTGCCGGCATGGCCGTCGGTTCTATTGGAAATTCACTCTCGCTTTTACTCTGTTTGGACGTTATTTGGTGATGTATTAACGTTTTTTGAGTTTAGGCTATCACCTTTTTCTTTTATGAAATGTGATCACGTATTTATAACTTAAAAGGTAAGATTGAAATGTTTTTCGAAAAATTTTTAAACCTCACAAAAGCATAGGACGAAAGGTAAACATCTCGTCCATTGATGACGTCACAGCCTTATGTCGTAAGCTATAAGTCCGACTTGCTTTTACAAAGAATTATATGTGATACTTTCTTTTGAAATATTAAGTTATAAATTTAATTAAAGGATTATTAATCTAAGGAAATTTTATCCTTTTAATAGTTCTCTTGAGGTAATCTTCAATCTGTTTGCAAAGATTAACTAGCATTCAGTTGTTACGCAGTTATCAGTATTGTTACAATATTACAATATTTCGTAGAGATTTTTATGAATAGTACATTCTTCTTACTTCTCAAGTTTTTTAGTTGTACTATATAAAAGGAAAATTTTATTTTGAAATTAATTGATCCTGTCAGTTTTTTTTCCTTAGTCAGAAATTAAAGGAAGTTAAATTTCACTTAATGTTTATACGAATCAATGTAGCACATGATTCTATGTATCGTTGTTTCCGTAGTGGAATACTAAGATTGTTTTTATATTAAGTGTAAATGTTCCAATAAGTACGAGTGATGATTCATCTCTTATTGGAATTCCTTAATTTAAGGGTTTATTTTATTTTATAAATATTATACCTATTAAGATAATATTTAATGTTTAATATTTAATTTTTTGCTGCATTTTCTATGGGATTCAGTGACTTTTCATTCCCATTCGAATGATTGAGAGAATTGTAAGTCTCAATTTAAGAGTTTATTTCGTTTGAGAGAATATACAGGTATACTTTAATTTTCAATGATTGAGAAACTTTCTTTTTAACAAAGAATAGAATGAAAATTTTTAGTGTTAAATTACGCAGTGAATTTTATTCAGTAGAGAGTGCTTCTGTTCGGACCTGTCGTTATCCTAGTCCTAGACCTCTGTCAAGCTTCCGGGAGGGGAGAAGTTCAGTCGAACGAAGAAAGGAATCGAGAGGGTAGCCAGGCGCTACAGTCTTTTAAGACCCGAACAGAAGTCCTCTTGAGCGCAGAACGCTCACCCTCGTTGTATATAGAGCGAGGTATTAATGTTGTCAAATATTATACGCGCTTTTCAGGCGCTAAGCTGAAAACAAAATTAGATTCGTTCTGCGTATTTACCTTTCAAACAACAGCTCTCGTTGATGGTACAGTCTTATCAACCGGCTGTTGACGGTGAGCCTGGGCGTTAGTCTTCGGTGGTAGACCCGTTGTCGCACAGGCGGCCTGTTGTCTCTGGGACGGACGTGATATCGCACAGGCGGTCTCCCAGTTTCACTGTTCAGCGGCAGGTCGATGTATATTTGTCTCGGCAGAGCTCTGTTTCACAGCAACGATTAAAAGAAGCAGACAGCCGATTGTCAGTTTAAGCTTGATGATGTTTGCCAAATGGCAGGCGGAGCCTGAGCGGAAACGTGACGAGGCCCATAATTTGATTAATGAAGGCGCTGAGTGTCGGCGGTGGCGCCAGGCAGGCGCCAGTGTGGCGACCCACGCCAGTCGAGTCATGAGTGGGCAGAGCGCCAGCACGAGCAGCGGCGGTGGCGCAAATATCACGTGAGCACGGCGCGCCAGGACGAGGCGGAATGCCAGCACCAGCTACATTTATTCTATTATAAATTCAATCGTGACAGCAAGCCAAGGCTAGTGGCTGTCAATTAGATGTGGATATGGAAAACGCAAGCACGCCCATGTTACCACTGATGCGCCTGCATAGCTCCAATCTCTGATTTGTTAGAAGTAGACCTGGATGAGGTTTTCTCTCACGAGGATCAGTTGGAGAATATCTCGGAGAGAAAGGAGGAGAAACCACCTCAACATTCGGTGGACTAAAAAAAAAAAAATGCTAGTCTCCTCGGAATTTTTTCCAGGCTATTTTACACCAGTTACTCCGCGATCTCCTCCTTATGAGTTTACCTTGGGCAAGGCAGTGGAGACTTCCTTCTATACAAAATGGTGCTTTTCCCGCTCTTATAAGAGTATTGAAATTATTGAGAGCATAGAGGGATTTAAGAAAAGCTCTGGGCAGGACATGCTTCGCTTGTCCACCAGCCGAGTTCGCTTTTAAGTCGAACGTTTGGTATGAGTCTGGGGAAGTCATGGGTTTGGGAGTTCCGGCGTCTGCGCAGGGAGACTTCGCAAACCTGGTAGATTATTCCCGTCTCCTGGCCATGAGAAGGAATAGACTGTAGTAGTCAATGTCAGAGTTTGACCAACTCTTGAAAGGATAGTACAGAGAATTGAGGTATTTAATTTATTTGACTGGTCACTGGGAGTCTTAAGCAGAAGAGTAACTGAGATGAAGGATGCGGACACAAGTAGTCTTATCCAATTTATGTCTTGTTTGGACAGGGCAGTCAGGGATGGTTCTAACTAGCTAGCTGCTTTACTTACTGCAGGAGTTATAAAGAAAGGAGCTACTTTGTGTTCCTTTCTGCGGGCGCCACTCCATATTAGAGATCGGAGTTGCTTTTGCGCCCATATCTTCGGCTCTTGTTCCGCAGGATTTAGTTAAGGAAGTGCCTGCAAATTGGGCTCAGAAGGCTACTCAAACTTTGGTTACTAAAACAGTCAGTAAGGTTTTACCCACGCCCTTCTCTTCTTTGCCCAGCCTTTTCGAGGTAAACCTATAGGTAGAAGAAGTTTCAAACCAGAGGCAAGGAAGCAAAGGAAAAGAGGAGTCAAGCCCTGTCGAGGCAGGGTCTGACTGCTCTCCCCTTCGAGCAGCAGTGGGAGCCGGGCTAAACAGCTTCTGGCAGCCCTGGGAAAGAAGGGAACAGACCCTTGGTCCGTACGTCGTCTATTTATTCAGAGCACAGCTTCAATCGGATGTTGTTTGACATTCTTCCTGTCTTCTAGACTAGAAAGTTAATTGTCATGTAGGCACACGAACAGAACTTGCTCTCACAGCAGGTGTGTTGCGATTCTTAAATGAGAAGCAATCGAGTGTGGTTTTTCTTCCACGAGAGGAGCGGAAGTCAGAAGAATCATATATAATCCTGGCTCTTCCTCTGGAATCCGAAGCACAGTTAGGGAAGACAGAGTTTGTCCTCTTAGAAGGTCGCAATCCTAGACTTGGTTATCAACAATCAATACGTCCGGGACTTTCCAGGAGTCGTTTGTTTTCTAGTAACTTATCCCTCAGTTACTGTTGTTCGCCGGAAGTTTTTTCTGTTGGAAAAAGGCGACGTGTTAGCGCCAAAAAGCGCGCAAGACACATAATTCTTCAAGAGAAGAGGTGCTCAGTTTGCTTCTGTTTACACTTCCTCTCCGCCCCCAGTTTGTGGAATTGTTTAGTACTTTCTTCTGGGGTCGAGCGACTACTGTTAACGATATCTCATAGCATGGGATACGTTCAGGTCATGCACAAGGCATGCTGGGAATGTCATAGGGTCTCTCCCAGGTTGCTCACGGGACTGCGGTTGATGATCTCTTCTAGCCTTCGCTCACGCTTGAGGTGGCGCACAAGCTGCCCCGCGAGGGTAGAGTTGGTCTGAGCTAAAGGAGGTTAATTTCATCTCTTATTAGTGTTTACAATTCTTGGGGGGAAAAAATGTTTTTCTCCTAGAAGGGTAAGGACTACCATAGATCAAAGGGATGGTTTTCCTTTAGTATCATACAGCATAGTTCTTCAATACTCAGCACATCTCCTCGCAAAGATAGGCTCTTGTTGCGGGAGGCGGTAGAGCATACGCTTGTAGCGGCACAGACTCTTGACAGTCAAAGTTGATCCTTTCAACTAGTTGTCCCATCCTTGCGATCTGTGGGATACGCGTCTCCACTCATGCGAACGCATGCTACACGCACGCATCTCTCGACAAACATGTCAACCTGAAATCCTAAGCAACCTAGACGCATGTGCCAGCCTGGACATATATGGGATAAGGTCAGTCAGGTTTTTCTGCATCATGATAGTCTAACAGTTGCTCCTGTGTGCCATTAACCGTACACGATACTGTTGCCTATGGGCAGCACGCTGTAGATTTACAGCAGGCGAGGCGTACTCAGAGCGCTGTATCCACTCGACAAGGTGAACGCACACAGCACGCTAGCACCTTACGGGGATGCAAGCACATGCGACATTAGTCGCATCTTAGACGTATACAGTCTAGTGTTTGGCTCAAAGCAGTATGGACAGACTTGTCTTTTCTTCGCGTCGCTCTCGCCTCACAGCTAACGCTTTCTCGAGTCAAACTTTGACTTTAAGTGTGTTAAACATTTGTTGGTACACACGATCAGGTCTTAACTTCACAGCATGAGGTTCATGTTGTTGATGCTTCTTCTCAGCAGACCTAGCTTCGATATCGATTTCTTGCGACTGATCTGGGTGCGTGTTGGGGGGAGGTCTAGATCTTGTCTCTCTCTCTCACGACTTTCAGGCTGGAACCATACTGGTCCCATGCTGGGTGTTTGCTGGAAGCATGTCATCAGTCCGTTTTTTCCTGTTTCAGGATCACGAACGCTTTATTTTTAAACCATCAAGCTTTGGGTGGAGCTGCCTCCAGTATTTTGGAAAACCCCTATGATCAAGAGGTTGTTCAAAGGAGACAGCTGAGGCTATCGCTTGTACAAGGGACCTTTGCCTCAAGGTTTTACAATCCAATTAGGGTGTTTTGTGGAGTAGTGTAGTGTTAAATGGCTCTTCATTTGGTAACTTTTAAGGCAAGCAGTCGGTTTCTTCTCAGATCTTGGAAGGAAAACACATTTTTTCCTCCTCGACCATCAAAGGTTACAGGAGTATGACGACAGTTGTCTGCAGACGCAGAAGATTTCATCTATCAAATAAAGACCTTATAGATCTTCTCAGGTCATTTGAGATGACTTATAAGGGTCAGCAAGATGCTCCAGCCTAAATTTGGGATTCGTCTCTGGAATTTCACGGTAGTGACAGATCCGAGCCTTTACACTTGTTTTCTTTTTAAGGCCTAACCTTGGAGATTTTCTAGATAAGTCTACTATAATTGGGGGCCAGTGAAGTTCAATCTTTTAGCAAGAACATGGACTTCACAATGGTTAAGCCATAGGCGCCTCGCATCCTGGATTCTTGATCATTAACAAACGTCTTTCTCATCCATGGCCTAAATCTTTCGGGATCTTTATCCTCTCGGATTTGGTTTGTGAGGGGCTATGAAGAATATTTTACCCGGTTGAAGCGATGGAGTTTTATCGGGACAGGACCAAAGAGGTTAAGAGTCTATTCATGACACTCTGGTGCACGGTCAAGAAGCCTGCGCTATCTATGTCTAAAACGCTCTATCGTCTAGTGTAGACTTTAATGACAGAGTTCTTTCATACTGTTGCGTAACATATCGTAACATGTTGAAAGGGTAAAGACTCATGTAGTTAGAGCTATAAGAGCTTCTGTAACTTTTAAACTAATCTGTTCTCTGCAAAGCATCGCGTATACAGCGTTGTGAAGGGATATTCCTGTATTCGCCTTGCTTTTCTTAGATCGTATTCAGTCTTTTTATGAGGACGTCTACGTTTTGGGTTCACTCCTAATAACGAGTGAAGTAGTAGGTGAGACATTCACCTCTACATTTCCCTATATTCCTAGTACCCCTGTTCTTCTCTTGGAACTATTATGTATGTTTTTATGATTGTACGTGAAGATTGGTCGATAGTCCTCCTCAATGTTTGACCTAGTCAGGTGGTCATTTTGTTCCTAGAGAGTGCCCGGAACAAGGGTATTAGTTGAGGTCCTGTCATGTTATAGGTTATTGAACCGTTTGACAGCTCCTAGAGATCATCAGCCCCCTGGGTGGACCGCTGGATCTTCTAAGGATAGCAGACAAAATGAGGCAGAGCATTGCTGTCAGCTTCCTTATCAGGTGAGAACCTCTTAAGTGGTTTGTGTAACGCTTAAGTAAACTTCCAATTATGTAGCTGTCTCTGACCCACCACCAAGGGTGTCAATCGGCCATTCTTATATAACCAGCGGGTAAGTTTTATATTTAAAAATGATATTTTAATAAAATAAATTTTTGAATATACTTACCCACTGGTTATATAAGTTAAAAACCCACCCTCCTCCCCTCTAGAGACCATGGGGCATGGAAAATCTGAAGAGGTTGGTATGTTCCACCTGTTGAGGGCACTAGTGTACATCTGGCATATCTGCGATAGCCATGCAGGATTTTTGAATTTCCTGCCGAGGCGTCAGGGACACTAGCCATTCTTATATAACCAGCGGGTAAGTATACTGTATTTGAAAATTTATTTAATTATGAAAATATCATATTTATAATTCTGTACATAATGTATTTGTTATAATTCTTGTTAATCTAGTTTTTAAGTATGATATGTCTCTTTTGTTTCTATTAATTCTTATGGTGTCTGGAGACATCGAGCGAAATCCGATACCAGTACGTCCTAGATTTCGTTAATGTCGTCTTCTGTATTGCAATATTCATGGTCTTCATACAAATATCCAAGACTTTACAGTTATGTCCAGACAGTATGATATTCTTTTGTGCTCAGAAACTTTGGTTTCTAATATGAGGCACTCATCTGAGCTCCTTATAACTGGTTTTAAGAAGCTATTAATGTTGAAACTTGATGCCATCCCTAGGGCCAGGGGAATGGCGGTGTATATTAGGACCAAGTACCCTGCTTCTCATAAGTCCTGCTATCAATGTGGATGTCATGAGATTCAGGTAATAAAAGTTTGTGGCAGGCATAACAACTTTTATTTGTGTTCGATCTACTGGAATCCAGACATGGAGGATTCTATCTTCGATTGTCTTCTTACCATTATGGCTAAGATACAAGAAGATGATAGAAAGGCTTTTTTTGTCTTTGTTGGTGATTTTAATGCTCACCATAGGGAGTGGTTAAGTTCTATCTCTCCCACCGATCACCATGGCTTAAGAGCTTTAGACTTTGCCTCTGAATCAGGCTGTGAGCAAATCATAAATGAAGCTACTCACAGGTCTGGTAATTGCTTGGACCTCGTATACACTGACTCCCCTGGCGTTATAACTAGTAAGGTTGGTTCTCCAGTCGGGACATCTGATCATGCCTTGATTTCATTAGTAGTGAAGACTCGGCAGCCTGTCCCTGATATATCATACTCTTGTAAAATTTAAATGAGATCCCAAGCAGGCTGGAATGGGATTTTGCATGATCTTTTGTGCTTGAATTGGTCACAATTATATAGTAGTGTAGATCCTGTTGTCCCTTTGAATGAGAATCTAGTCAACATAATTGATAGGCGTATCCCTTCTCGTGTGCTATGGTACCGAGTGAAGGACAAACCGTGGTTCAATGATGATTGTAGACATGCTTATTTGGAGAAGCAGGAGGCCTATCATCTTTGGAAGGGTAACAAATCAAATTTCACCTGGAACAACTATACTCAGCTTTGAGCTTTTGCTCAGAGAGTTTATGCCTCAACTGAAAAGGAGTATGATTTAACCATAAAACCCTTTCTGGTACAACTCAGAAACATAAATGGTGGTCTACCCTTAAATCTGCACTCTTTGGTGTAGATGCAACAGTTCCTCCTTTACTTAAATCAGATGGCTTAGTCACTCACTGTCCAAAGGAAAAGGCAACCCTTTTGGTTGATGTTTTTGAGAGTAAACAGAGTAATGAAAAACTTGAACTTCCTCATTCCTGTATTCCTGAGGCTAAACTAAGTAGTTTAGCTTTTCGATCACATGAGATTAGAGCTCTGTTGATGGACCTTGATGCTTATGGAGGTGTAGACCCAAATGGTATTTTTCCTTTGTTATTTATAAAGACAGCAGATTTCTTAGCTCCAAAGTCATCTGTTATTTTGTGCAAGTTAGCAAGAAGAGGAGCTTTTAGCACTCTTTGGAGAATTCGTAATTTTACTCCTCTATGTAAATGTGTTTGTGGTAGCTCAAGTCCCACTGATGACCTCCCAATTTCCATAGCTCCCATATTATCTAAAGTTTTTGAACGTCTTCTGACAAAACGTCTTAATAGGTTTGCTGAAGGTAATCATCTATTCCCCAGTTTGCAATTTGGTTTTTGTAAAGGCCTTGGAGCATGTGATGCCCTTCTTACAATCTCTAATGCTGTACAGAAATCCCTTGATTGTGGTCAGGAAGTTCGTATGATTGGCCTTGATTTTAGTGCTGCCTTTGACCGTGTTAATCATGAGGCACTTTTTTTTTCAAACTCAAACGGTTGGGAGTGGGTGGGTCGTTTCTTAGCATTATTATTGATTTTTTAAGCAATAGATCTCAAAGAGTTGTTGTTGATGAGCACCATAGTGAGTATAGGAATGTGATATCCGGTGTTCCACAGGTTAGTGTTCTTGGCCCATTACTTTTCATACTATATACACATGACATGTGGTTTGGCTTAGAAAACAAGGTTGTTGCATATGCAGATGATGCTAATCTCTTTGCATCAATTTCATCCTCTGAATGTAGATTTAGCTAAAATTAGTGCTTGGTGCAAATTATGGGGTATGAAGTTGAATCCCAGCAAAACTCAAAGTATGATTGTAAGTAGGTCAAGGATGGTGGCTCCTCAACATCCGGATCTCAGTGTTGATAATGTCTTTAAATTTGTATGACTCTTTTAAAATTTTAGGTGTGATTCTCGACAGCAAATTTACTTTTGAGAAACACATTAGGTCTGTGTCTTCACTTGCACAAAAAATTGGCTTATTACAAGATTTTCGGTGAACAATCTATTATGAAGAAGTGTTTTAATTCTTTCTTTCTACCTTGTTTTGAGTATTGTTCCCCCGTCTGGTGTGCAGCTGCTGATTTTCATCTTAATTTGTTGAACAGAAACTTACGATCTATTAAATTTCTTATTCCAGATCTAGATATTAATCTTTGGCACCGTCGTTCAGTTAGTTCATTATGCATGTTGCATAAGATTTCTCATAACTCTGACCATCCATTACATTCAGATCTCCCTGGACAATTCCATCCTGTTCGTAATACTAGGCCGGCAGTTAATCTAATAGCCAGGCCTTCTTCATCATGAGGCTCAATACTATACAGTATTTCAGAAGTTTTATTCCAGCTGTTACCAAGTTGTGGAATGATCTTCCTAATCGGGTAGATGAATCAGTAGAACGTCAAAAGTTCAAAGTTGGAGCAAATGTTTTTATGTTGACCAGGTTGACATGAGTCTTTTTATAGTTCATATATGACATATCTATTTTTGACGTTGTTAATAGTTCATATAGGGCATATCTGTTTTGACGCTGTTGCTGTTTTTAGAATGATGTATTGTTCATTTATTCTCATCATTTATATATTTCCTTATCACTTTTCCTCACTGGGCTATTTTTCCCTGTTGGAGTCCTTGGGCTTATAGCATCTTGCTTTTCCAACTATGGTTGTAGCTTGGCTAGTAATAATAATGATGATAATAATGATCATAGTTACCCAAGAGTTTGGGAAATAGCCATTATTTTAGCCTTTTTAAAACCTGGTAAGGACAAGTTTGTTCCGTAACCGAAATACAAACCATGCTATCTACATAGGGTATTACTTTCGGCGTAGCTGAAATGACGAGCCATTAGATTTTTAACGAGGGTTAAATACCCCATGGCTAGTTAGCAGGGGGTAGGGAAGGGGTAGCTTGCTACCCCTCCCCCCCCCCCCCACACTGGTGAGTTTTCTCACTTCACTTTTGTCTCGGACGAAGTACAGACGTTTCTGTCTTCGTCCTCGTTATTGACAGCCTTAATTTGTTTTTTTGCTTTTTCTAGTTCTGTGTGTTTGGAAGTTGGCCTCGACCGTTATCACTATGCGCAAGTGCCCTGGATCTTCATGTCAGCGGAGGACACCGATCCTCACACCCTTTGCCCGCAGTGCCGAGGTCAACGGTGTGAGAGAGAGAATACTTGCAGTGAGTGTAGGGAGTGGTCTGCTTCCCAGTGGGAGAAGTTCGGCCGTCGGCGTAAGAAGAAGTCCAAGAGAGACCGTTCTCCTTCAGGGGTAGCCTTGAAGAAGGAAGGCTCTAAGAACTCCTCTTCCGCTGCCCGAACCTCCTCCGAAGCTCCCACTCGATCGGTCTCTCGTGAGAGACCATCGAGTTGTAGCGCAGGCCCTATTGGTGTTTCCCGACCTCGGGGTGCAGGAGAGGGCGTAGCCTCCCTTAGCGTGGCAGCTCCCTCTTCTCCTCCGTGGGAGGATATTATGGATGTTAGTGAATATGACCCAACTGTCTCTAATAATGATTTGTTCCAGTGTTGGGCTTCCTTGGGGCTTAAGGGCTCGCCCTCGAAGGAAGCCCTGTTTGACCTGATCCAGCTGGGGGCTGCGGTCAAACAGTCGCCGGTAATACCTGAGGTACTCCCTTCGGATATTGTCGACACTGTCTTGGCAGGGCCTTCCGACGGGTCTGGTCAAACCCTTGATGCTGCGCCTTCGAGGGGGGAGGGGAGTCCCACGGTCTCTCCTGCGGGCGGGTCTCCCCCTCGGGGGAGCGCTCTGACAGAGACTCCTCTTCGGAGGACTGATGACTTAGATGCCCTTCCTCGAGGTTGAATTCGCCGTAAGGCCCGTCGGCCTCTCCGCAGCAGAGGACTTCCTTCTCCCTATAAGGGAGTTAGGAGGCGCCTCTTCGGATCTTCCTCACCTGCTCCTTCCCCTGAGGAGGAGCTTCCCCGTCAGAAGCAGACCGTCTCAGTATCGTCCCTTGACCTCTCCGCAGATCGTTCGCGATCTCCTTCGCCTGCCAGACCTTCCGACCTGCGTTCTCTGTTCCTGGCAGCAGATGCGCTTTTGGGTGCCTTCTCACCCTGTCATCCGACAGGCACCGATCCCTTCGGGGAAAAGGGACTCTACCCACTGTGTGGGTAAGTCCCTTGCGCGTCAGGGTTCCCCTGCGCTCCCAACTGCGCGTTCGCATGCAGTAGCGCACAAGCGCTCTCTAGAGTTACAGTCGTCGGACTCAACTCGCCAGCGCTCTCCTGCTCGCCAGCGATCACCTGCTCGCCAGCGCTCTCATTCTCGCAGGTCTCCTGTGAATCAGCAGCGCCTTCATGTTCCTGATGTGCGCAAGGCGCATCTTCGTTCTCCTGAGCGCCCTCGTTCTCCTTTGCGCAGCCGCGCTACTACGCAACCTGTTCTGATGCGCGCCCAGCGCGCCAACGATCACCACCACGTCCACGATCGCCAGATCTGGACTTAGGCAAGGGTTCCATCCCGTCGCCTCGCCCTCGCTTCCCTGCGTGTCCTTCTGCTCCTGTGCAACAGCGCACGCGCTCTCCGGTGCGCCCATCTAGAGCTCCTGTACGCGAGCGTTCTCCTGCGCTTTCGTCTCCAACGATCTCCTGCGCACCCACGCGATCACTCGCCTGTGCGCTCTCCTGAGCGCCAACGCCCTCTTCAGGCTGATCGCCCCAGATCTCCGACTCGCCCGCGCGATAAATCGCCTGTGCGCAGTCGTTCGCCTGTCCGTGGTACGCGCCGTCGTTCTCCGTTGCGTTTTCAGGAGTCCACGCGATATCGCTCGCCAACGCGCCAGCACTCGCCAACGCGCCAGCGCTCTCCGCCTGGCAAACGCTCGCGAAGTCGCTCGCGACATTACTCTCCCGAACATCGCATAGTTTTCAGCGCACCCCTTCACCTACGCGCCCACGCTCACCTTCACGTGCGCGCCGACACGTTCCCTCTCCAACGCGTCCCTCCAGCTACGCGCCCGCACGTCCACTCGCCCACGCGCATTCTTCTCCATGCGGCAACGCGCCCACGCTTCGGAAATTGCCCGCGCGCGATCCCTCGAATGCTCTTTCGCGCGAGCGTTGCCGTGATCTCCATTCTCGCAGGGATCATTAGCGCGGCCAACTGATAGGGACGTGGATCGCCACCGCGCAAGGGTAGGTTTACCTACCAGGATCAGGACCAGGAAGGATCTACGAAGAGGTCCATGCAACATTCTTTTTCTTCTTTTCAGGCAGGCCCAGTGGTGTCCACTCCGAAGGGTCATGAGATCCCCTTCCCTCCAGCAGGGATAACTGACACTGCGTCAGTTACCTGTCAGCCTTGGTTCCGTCACATAATGAACCCAGTGGTTCAGGCTGTGAAGCCTGCCCTCGTTGATTTGGGACTTAAACCAATGGCAGACTCATCCCCGCTGAAGAGAAGGAGAGTGGACTTCGTGGTGACTTCTCCCCGGGAGAAGTTGGCTCCTAAGAGGTCCGTCAGGAAGGTTCCTTCCCCTTCGCGGTCGGTTTCTCCTTCTCCCGTGGACGAGGTTTTTCCGTCCTCAGGAGAGTCCAGTGAGGCAGGGGTGTCTCCCACAGCACCAATGGTAGGAACCCCACCTCTTACGGGAGAAACTTCTCGCGAGGAAGCTCCCTTCCTCTTTGCTGGAGTCCTGTATTCTTCCTAGGAGGGAGCCCAAGGACTCCAAGACGATTCCTAAATCGTCATCCAGGATCTGCCCAGAGCCAACCAGACCCCGGGAGAAAGTCCACGTGTCTCCCCAAGATGAGCCTTTGGGGACCGGAGACTTAGCTGCCAGTCCGCAAGGAGGAGACCACTTCGAGTCAGAACACGCTTTCTGGCAGGTCCTAAGCTTGATGAGGCAACTCAACAAGTTTAAGGACCCGGAGACTGCCCCTCGAGAGGGCAATGACACGGTTCTAGACCAAGTCTACGGCACCCAGAAACCCCCTAAGACCAGCGCAGCTTTGCCTTGGTCCAAAGGGGTGAAGGGGGCCAGGGACAGGGTCGAAGCCCAGCTCTCCGAGCTCGCCTCCTCCGGTCGTTCTTCTGCCGGGCACAAACTCCTCCCGCCTCCTCGAGTACATCAGAGGAGGTACTTTGAGATCATGGGGGAGTTCAGTATGGCTCTTCCACTTCACCATTCTGTGGAAGAGCTGACCAGGAGAACTTCTCTCGAGAAGCTCTCCGCTCGGCAGGTGACATTTTCGGCGTCGGAGATCCTGAGCCTAGAGAAGGTTGCGAAGAGTGCCATGCAGGTAACTTCGTTGCTGGACATTTGGCTGGGATCTCTGGGCATCCTATTGCACTCTGAGGATCTGTCCAAGGAGAGCACTAGGAAGGCCTTGGAGACCTTCCTCCTCTCGGGCACGCGTTCGATCGAGTTCCTCGCTTACCAGGTTACTAACCTGTGGGCTAACTCGATCCTCAAGCGTCGCGACGCAGTGACCGAGAGGTTCCATCCGAAGGTCCCCGCCGTGGATGTCTGCAGGCTCAGGCACTCCTCCATCACTGGGAGAGATCTGCTTGAGCCCAAGGAGATAGAACGAACAGCTGAGAGGTGGAGGAGATCGAATCAGGATTCTCTCCTCCAGAGGGCCCTTACATCTCTGCCCTACAAGCCTCCAGCGCCTCAACAGCAACAGCAGCCTCGCAAGACACCGAAGCAGGCTTCGGCAGCTAAGACAGGGGATTCTAAGCTGCAGCCCTTTCAAACCAAGGACAGAAGGCGTGGCAAGTCCTCAAGGGGAGGAAAGAATCCTAGGGGCAGCAGCCGAGGCCGCAAGCGCTAGGATCGGCAATTCCCCTGCATGTCCCCCTGTGGGGGGATGCCTAAAAAGTTGCGTGCACAGGTGGCAGCAACTTGAGGCCGATTCTTGGACGGTCTCCGTGATCGGCCAAGGTTATCGCGTCCCATTCACGACATCTCTACCTCCCCTGACAGCGAATCCAGTGTCGCTGAACTCTTATGCCATGGGATCTGCAAAGGGGTTAGCCCTTCGGGCAGAAGTCAAGACCATGCCCAAGAAGGAGGCTCCCCAGGAGGTCAACGACGGCTCCCCAGGCTTCTTCAGTCGACTCTTCTTGTAATGAAGGCGTCTGGAGGCTGGAAACCGGTCATCGACCTCTCAGCCCTGAACAAGTTTGTCAAACAAACTTCGTTCAGCATGGAGACAGCGTACATGGTCAGACTTGCAGTGAGACCGCAAGACTTCATGTGCACACTGGATCTGAAGGACGCGTACTTCCAGATCCCAATCTATCCGTCTTCCAGGAAGTACTTGAGATTCAGCCTAGACAGCAAGATCTACCAGTTCAAGGTGCTGTGTTTCGGTCTCTCCACAGCACCTCAGGTGTTCACCAGAGTGATCACACTGATTTCGTCTTGGGCGCACAGGAACGGCATACGTCTCCTCCGTTATCTGGACGACTGGCTGATCCTGGCCGACTTGGAGTCGACCCTTCTTCGACACCGGGACAGACTTCTGGAGATTTACCAAGATCTAGGGATCATGGTAAATCTCGAGAAGTCCTCTCTGCTTCCGACGCAACGACTGGTATATCTAGGCATGATATTAGACACTGATCTCCACAAAGCCTTTCCATCAGACGACAGGATAGCAAGGCTGAGGAGGGTCGCAGAACCTTTCCTCAGGCGGGAAGAGCTTCCAGCCCAATCATGGTTACGTCCTCTAGGCCACCTATCCTCCCTGGCACGTCTAGTTCCGAACGGCCGCCTCAGGATAAGATCCCTGCAATGGCGGTTAAAGTCCCGGTGGAATCAAGGCTCCGATTCTCCGGACTTTCTGGTTCCTATAGGATCCACGGAACTGACGGACCTTCGGTGGTGACTGAACAACAAGAATCTTTGAAAGGGAGTAGATCTTCTCGTCCTCCCCCCGGATTTGTCACTGTTTTCGGATGCGTCAAAAGAAGTGGGGGGGGGGGGGGGCACATTCTGAACCAAAGGATCTCAGGCCTCTGGTCAGAATCAGAAAAGTACCTCCTCATCAACCTGCTAGAAATGATGGCCGTTTTCCTGGCTCTTCAACAGTTCCAACGGACCCTGGCGGGTCACTCCGTAGTGGTGATGAGCGACAACACCACGGTAGTGGCTTACATCAACAAGCAGGGAGGTACCTTTTCTCAATAGCTATCCCATCTTGCAGCAGAGATTCTGAGATGGTCCGAAATCCACTCGATAACACTTTCGGCTCGCTTCATTCCTGGCAAGAGGAATGTGCTCGCCGACAGTCTGAGCAGAGCGATGCAGATAGTGAGTACCGAGTGGTCTTTGGATCCTCAGATAGCCAACAAAGTCCTGACTTTGTGGGCTTCCCTGACAGTAGATCTGTTCGCGACAGCCTTGAATTTCAAGCTGCCCCTGTACTGCTCTCCAGTCCCGGACCCCAAGGCTCTCTGGCAAGATGCTTTTCAACAGAGGTGGGACAACATCGACGTTTACGCCTTTCCACCATTCTGTCTGATGAGAAGGGTGCTCAACAAGACCAGACTATCCATCAATCTCTCCATGACTAATAGCTCCGCTATGGCATTACGCGGAATGGTTCCCGGACCTTCTGCAGCTCCTGACGGAGCTTCCGAGAGAACTCCCCCACGACACGAGCTACTCAGACAACCACACTGCAACATCTTCCACAAAGCCGTAGCTGCGCTTCGGCTTCACGCCTGGAGACTATCCAACGTCTCCTTACGGAGAGAGGATTTTCGCAACAGGTTGCGGACAGGATGTCTCGTCACCTGTGCGAGTCCTCTATCGGAGTCTACCAGGCGAAGTGGAAAGTCTTCTGTGGTTGGTGTCGTGGGAGGGGTATCTCTCCACTCGATGCCACTATTCCAGCAATATCGGAGTTCCTTGTGTATTTACGGGAGGAAATGCGCCTTTCGGTCTCGGCGGTGAAAGGCTATCGCTCAGCCTTAAGCCTGGCTTTTAGGCTGAAAGGAGTAGACATTTCCTCTTCGTTAGAACTTTCCCTACTCATACGCAGCTATGAGTTTACCTGCCCTCAGTCAGAAGTAAGACCTCTTGGAACGTGGTTCAGGTCCTCAGGGCTCTGAAGAGAGCTCCGTTTGAACCATTACGCCAGGCCTCTGATCGCCACCTGTCTTTGAAGTCGTCTTTCCTACTCGCTTTGGCCTCGGCCAAGTGAATCAGCTGAATCTTGGTGACGGGCAAGAGGGCTCTCGAACTTGGGGAAATTGCTCCCCCAGTTCGAATCTAAATTTCTCTCTTTCATCTTTTTCTTCCTCTTTATATGGCTTCAACTTTCTCCTAATATTATAAACTTTCTTTCATGTTGCTGTCCCAACCCTATGAGTAAAATTTCCCATATGTATGTGTATATATTTACATATATATGTGTGTTTTTTATTTTTTTTTCTCTCTCTTTATGGCATGGATGTTTCTACATCTGTTATTGCCACTTGGGCGGATGTTTCTACATTCGGTATTGCTGCCTGCTTTGATGAATGGGAAAGGTGTCACGGTTGGGAGGTGTTTGTGCTCAAAGCTATATGTGAGAGTATTGGATGATCTCAGCCATCCCGAAGATGGTTTGGACCTTTTTGGCGGAACTATTCTCAAGTGTTGGGTCTTCGGAATCCAGGGGGATCCAACGCTTGGGGTAGGACTCTCGGCTTTTGGCCGGAAGCCCGTCATTACAGATATGGGGAGGATGATTCCATAGTTTCTTGGTCTCAGTCCTAACAGGCGGGTTCAGCTTACACCTGTGCCTCTATATCTGTTTTGATGCTATCCTTCGGGTAGGGTATGGAGTGGACCATCTGGGAAGTATACTCTCACTGTGCCAGTAGTGGAGAGTGTAAATTTCCTTCCCAACATGTGATGCCTTAATGTTCTTGAGCAGGTAAATCAAACTTCAAAAAATCACTCTTTTCTCTTCTTTTTTATGATGGAATCTTGTGAAAATGACCCCACCTCCCCTGGATATGCTGACTCGCCCCCGGCACTGTTGACGACCTCTGGCAATTCATTTAAAGAAAACTCCGTTGACGACGTAGGAACTAAAAAGGACTATTCTTTAAACACTCGGAAAAAGGGTAATTTGGGCAACACAGGAAAATTGAATGTCCTGCACATTACCCAAATCCCATTAGAAACTAATTATGATATGCTACATAAAATATTTGAGTGTTATGGATTAATAAAAGAAATTAGAATGAAACTTCAAGATGATAATTGGGAATCTTGGTTATCATTTAATTGTCATGAGGAAGCATTTAATGCAAGCCGTAATATTGTTGATATTAAAGTAGGTAATATGAGTGTTAAGGGTGCTCTGTGTGATGGGGCACCTAAAGATCTGGATGTCTACAGACCAGCAGACTGGGCTGATAAAGATATAGAGGCGGATATGCCATCCCAAAGAAAGCCAAAACCACCAATGTGGCTTCTTGCTCAATCTGTAGGAGGTACGGAAAATTATTTCAAGGTCTGCAAATTTCTTCAGAGGAAGGTAGGTACGATCGCACCTGGAGATATATCTCGATTCGGTAAGAAAAGTTACTTGATAAAGGCCAAGTCATACACACAGTCTGTTATACTGTCCAATTTGAAGAGAGTAAATGATGATATAAAATTGGACATCAAACCCCATCTAAACTTTAGCTATGGAAGGGGAGTGGTTTTTAATAGGGATCTGTATGAATTTACTGAAGAAGAGATATTGACTATGTGTCCTCTATCAGTGTGGAAAGTACATAAAGTACCTGGAACATCAATGATTGTTCTTACTTTCCAGGATGCCGATGTACCTTCCCACATAGACATAGAAAACGAAAGGATCAGAGTTCAACCTTTCAAGCAAAAGCCACTGCAATGTTATAATTGCTTTAAATTTGGACATCCTTCCAAAGTTTGCAATAGTGAAAGAATTTGTAATACTTGCTCCAATATTTACCATGGGGAATGTACATTTGAGGCAAGGTGCTTAAACTGCAACTCTAATCATAAATCTAATGATAGGAGCTGCCAGTTTTATAAGTTAGAAGAGGCTGCCCTCAATAAATCAATTATTGAACATGTAAGCGTGGGGCATGCCAAGAGATTATTAAATAAATCTAATACTTATGCAAAGACATTAAAAACAGGAGAAAAAGTTCCTCGGGAATCATCTCACCCACCTACTACTGTAGGTAGTTCTCGAAAAAGGAATTCACCATCTATTGATAAAGTGCTGCATAAGACAAGAACATCTCCTAAAGATTTATCATTGAGTATCAACCAAAAGACATTGCCCACCACTATCAAACCTTTGTCCCCCATTACAAAAGATAGTACTAACCTCTCCCAGGCCATATCCTTGCCTGATTTAATGGAGATTCCACCTGACACCAAGTTATCAGGTGTACCTGTAGTGGGGAAGGTACAAAAACCTGGTAACTCACAACCTACTAATCGTAAAAGAGAGAGACCTCCATCTCTCTCACCCCCTTCCATAAGAAATACTAGAATTATGACATCAAATAAATATGATGTTTTGAATGTTGATGTTGCTGATCAACCAGAAGATAATTTAAATAAACCAGAAATTCAAGTTGAGGTCCACCATCCCCCTCAACAAATAGATAAAAAAGATACAAAGAAAAACACCAACGTAAAACCCAACATAACAAGACCACCTCTGAAGAAACCTACAGGTAATAATGTTAGATTAAAAACTGCTAATGGGAAGACCTCATCCAAGATGTCTTCCAGAAATAATCCATAGTTTTCTCCTCCATTTTACAATGGAACTGTCAGGGTTTGAGGGCGAAATATGAAGAACTTAAGCTCCTAATTCATGAGCATTCCCCCATAATTGTATGTCTACAGGAAAGTATGCTTGATTCCAACACTCCTAGTCCTCGAGAGTATGTTAGCTATAGAACACCATATAATCATCAAGCAGGGAGCCATGGCGGAAGTCTCATGTACATTCGTCAAGATGTTCCCCAAATACCCATGTCTATACGTACAACCCTGCAGGCAGTTGTTGTACAAATTGATATAGGGAGAAAATATACAATATGCTCTCTGTACTTACCTCCAAATGATGATATTTTATATGATGATTTAGCAGAGGTCATTCAACAACTCCCTCAACCTTTTCTCTTACTGGGAGATATGAATGGTAGACATCCTTTATGGGGTGATATTTTAGCAAACACAAGGGGCAATATTATCTCATCAATTGTGGGGAATGAGGATGTGGGACTCCTTAATATAGGAGAGCCCACACACTTCCATGTTCAGACAGGTACTTTGTCATGCATTGACCTTTCAATTGCAAGCTCTAACTGCCTTCTTGATTTTGATTGGAGGATACTAGATAATTGGCATACTAGTGATCATGCACCAATCATTATAAACACCAACAAGGGTCCGCCTTTGCAAAGATCGCCACGTTGGAATCTAGACAAGGCAGACTGGGTTAAATTTTCCGAGCTAAGTGAAATCGAAGGGAGAGCAGGACAGTTTGAAAGTGTTGATGATGCCATAGACCTACTGAATGGAACTCTTCATACAGCAGGAGTCAATTCAATTCCCAAAACAACAGGGTTATTCAAACGACGACCAGTCCCGTGGTGGTCTTCAGAACTAACTGCACTCCACAGAGCCACAAGAAGATCTCTAACACGATTGCGTAGACGCAGAACTGATGAGAATTTAACTATGTACAAGAAATGTAGAGCACAGTTCCGTCGTGCCATGAAAGAAGCAAGGCGCCAGTCATGGATGTCTTTTGTTTCCTCCATTAACAGTAGAACACCACCATCTTCTGTGTGGAGGAAAGTAAAAAAGATAGCTGGCAAATTCACCCCCAACCCACCACCAGTGTTGAAGGTGAATGGCCAGTATGTAACTGAAGCAAATGAAGTTAGCAATGCCCGGCTAATCATTTTTCAAATGTATCCAGCAAGTGTGAAGGAGCCCCTGGTCACCAGTATAGGAGCATTGAAGAAAAGAAAATTTCGAATTTTGCAACAAGAAGGGAAGAGTCGTATAATTCTCCTTTCACTGAAGGAGAATTTGATTCCGCACTTGCTCATTGCAACGATACAGCCCCTGGACCCGATGGAATTCCATATGCAATGATTAAACATGTACATTTTAATACAAAGCTATTTATTTTAAGCATTATTAATAGAATATGGCATGATCATAGTTACCCAAGTGTTTGGGAACTAGCCATTATTTTAGCCTTTTTAAAACCCGGTAAAGACAAGTTTTTAGCAGCAAACTATCGTCCTATTGCATTGACATCTTGTTTATGTAAAATCATGGAGAAGATGGTCAATGCAAGGCTGATATGGTACCTTGAAAAGAAAGGTATTTTATCACCGATTCAATGTGGATTCCGAAAAATGCACTCAACGACTGATGTGTTGATACGACTTGAGTCTTCTATTTGTGAAGCCTTTGCTTGCAAACAGCACCATGTTACAGTATTTTTTGACCTTGAAAAGGCATATGATACCACATGGAGATATGGTATTCTTAAAACCCTTCATGAATCGGGATTGAGAGGAGAGCTGCCACTATTTATTCAGGCATTTCTTTCACGTAGAGTTTTTCAAGTGAGAGTGGGGGAAACTCTTATCAGAGAGTAAGTGCCAGGAAGAAGGAGTTCCTCAGGGTAGTGTGCTGAGTGTAACCCTTTTTGCACTAGCAATTAATGGGATATCCTCAGCCATTCCCCAGGATGTTCTCTCAACATTATTTGTGGATGATCTCTCAATATCATTTGCTGGCACTAGAATGGCAATGGTTGGGAGAAAAATCCAACTCTCTATTGATAAAATTATCCAGTGGGCTGACATGAATGGATTTAAGTTCTCGACAAGTAAAACTACCATTGTCCATTTTTGTCGTATTTGGAGAGTTCATCCAGACCCGGATATATACATTAAAGGTCAACGGATACCATGTGTATCGGAAACCAAATTTTTAGGTTTGATATTTGACTGTAGACTTACATGGGTTTCTCACCTAAAAGCGCTAAAAGCTAAATGTGTTGAAGCTCTGAATATCTTAAAAGTATTGTCCCATACATCATGGGGGGCAGACCGCAATACTATTTTAAAATTATGCAAGGCCTTGATTTTTTCCAAAATTAGTTATGGTTGTGAGGTATATTCTTCAGCCACCCCAAGCCGGTTAAAAATATTAGATTCGATACATCATGCAGATATTAGATTGTCTACTGGAGCTTTTAAAACCTCGCCTATCCCAAGTCTCCTTGTTGATGCTGGAGAGTTACCTCTAGACCTTTACCGAATGTCTTCCATTCTTCGGTATTGGTTTAGATTGCAAAGACTCCCTAACTCTCTAGCCTTTCAGACTGCAAGCCTTGTAAGACATGCATCATACTTTGAGTTGCACCCAAAATCTCCTCAACCTTATGGCTTTCGGGTGAAACGATTATTAAATAGTCTGGATATAATTAGAAATAAGGTTCTTCTATTCAAGGTATCATCAACGCCTCCATGGAAGTTACCAGATATATCTTTTTGTAAATATTTTATTGGAGATAAGAAGAATATGTTAGACATAGAAGTCAGGTCTCTTTTTAATGAACATGTTAAAGAACATAGAGGATCAACTTTTATCTATACTGATGGCTCCAAATCTGATGCTGGCGTTGGATTTGGAGTACATAGTAATGGTTTTAATTGTAGAGGTGCACTTCCTCTGACCGCTACCATATTTACTGCCGAACTGTATGGCATATTAACCGCTATTGAGAAAATAGCGTTGGAGAAGGAGGGTAATTTTACAATTTTTAGTGATGCAAGGAGTGTCCTTCAAGCTATGGAAGTTTTTAATTCTAATAACCCTCTAGTTTTAAAGATTTTAGAATGGCTTTTCCTTATTGGACGGAGAGGTATAACAGTTCAATTTTGTTGGGTTCCAGCACATGTAGGTGTGTCTGGGAATGAGAAGGCAGATTCACTGGCTAAGGAGGCTGCATCCGAGTTGCTGCCAAGAAGGTATCCCATTCCCTGTAATGATTTCTTACCTGACATCAAGAAATTGGTTTGCAATAAATGGCAACAGCAATGGGATAGTCAAGATGGCAATAAAATGAGGGAAGTAACAAATGACATATCTCCTTGGAGGTATAATATGATGCCCCGAAAATGGGAGACGTCTCTTTGTCGTCTGCGTATTGGTCACACTCGGTTGACACATGAGTTTCTGCTAAAGGGCCAACACCAACCGTATTGTGACAACTGTTTAGTACCTCTAACAGTAAGGCATTAGTTGACCGAATGCCCCAATTATAACATCTTGCGGAATAGATATTTGTTTGAGGCTCGAGGTGAGGGTGGCAGGTTCATCCTTGCCAAGATTCTTGGAAATGATGTGTCCTCCCATGCAAGTGGCATTTTTAGATTTCTTTCAGAAGCAGGTCTTCTGAAAAATATTTAACTTTTATGACATTCAATTTTTATGATTTTAATTGAATACTCTTTAATTTTTATTTTATTTCATTTTTTACTTTGTATACATAAATTAAATGTTATCGGCGTCAATGACCTTAGATGTCAGGATGCCTGAAAACTTTAAATCATTCATTCATTCATTCAAGCGAGTCAGTGAACTTCATGGTCTTTCTTACGACGTCGCCCATTCAAGGGGATGGGGGGAGGTAACGTTCAGGTTCGTCCCTGAGTTTGTTGCTAAGACTCAGATCCCTGGGGTGTCGGACCCTAGGTTCAACTCCTTCGGGGTAATGAGTCTTCGTTCTGTAACAAGTGACCCAGACCATCTGTTACTTTGTCCAGTGAGGAGTCTGAGGCGCTACTTGAAAAGAACAGCTGCAGTCTGTCCTCATGTGCAAGCGTTATTCGTGAGCACAGGAAGGACGAAGAGGAGGGTCACCAGGAACACCATCTCGGCCTGGATTCGGAAGGTTATTCAGCACGCCTTGAATCCTGACCCTCCTCCGTCACGTCGCCCTAGAGCGCACGATGTCAGGGGCATCGCTACATCCCTGGCCTTCAAGAGAAATTTCTCTGTGACGCAGGTCTTACAAGCTGGGGTCTGGAAGCGTCAAACGACCTTCACAGCCCACTACCTGCAGGACGTGACCCACAGGAGCCTCGATACCTTCTCTATTGGCCCTGTGGTGGCTGCACAACAGCTGGTCTAACCTCGGGCTCCTTAATGAACGGGTAGCAGAAGGTTGGGGGCATTGTTACCCGGTTTTAGTCTGCGTGATTGAAAGAGTATGTCTGGCCCTTACTTCTTTCTTCATTCTCCCCTCCCTTGGGGAAAGCAGCATCCTGGTCTCTGCATAGCTGACCTCAACCTCTGCAGGTAAACCATGCTCCCTTGTGCTCCTAGTATTAGCTGTAATACTGTTTGCGTCCCCCATACCCTGACAAGGTGGTGTTGGGAACGCCCTAGCCTAGATTTCCATCTAAAGAATTCCAGGTAAACTTCCTAGGACGAGTCACAACTTGCTTCACACACAAGCTTATGTAGGCCGCACATTCGTCGCTAGCAATGAACGTGCGAGGTGCAGGGACCCCCTATCTCGAGTGCTGCTCACTCGGATTTCGGGTCCCCGGGTAAAGCCAAAGCCATTAAGGCTGGGGACTTTCCGCCCTTCCTAAGGGGTAAGTCACCCTATGTAAATAGCGTGGTTTGTATTTCGGTTATTGGACAAATGACAAATTCGGAGATAATTTGTATTTTTCCTAACCATACAAACCTTAGCTATTTACTCATATTTGCCCGCCAGCCCTGTCCCCCAAGTCAAGTCCTACCTCTAAGTGAAATGAGATAACTCACCAGTGTGTGTGTGTTTGGGGGGGGGGGGGGTTTAGCAAGCTACCCCTTCCCTACCCCCTACTAACTTGCACGGGGGTAGTTAACCCTCGTTAAAAATCTAATGGCTCGTCATTTCAGCTACGCCGAAAGTAATACCCTATTCAAATAGCTAAGGTTTGTATGGTTAGGAAAAATACAAATTATCTCCGAATTTGTCATTTTTAGCAGAAAACTATCATCTTATTGCATTGACACCTTGTTTTTGTAAAATCATGGAGAAGATGGTCAATGCAATGCTGATGTGGTACCTTGAAAAGAAGGGTATTTTATCACCGATTCAATGTGGATTCCGAAAAATGCACTCAATGACAGATGTGTTAATATGACTTGAGTCTTCTATATGTGAAGCCTTTGCTCCCAAACAGCACCATTGTGACAGCACCATTATTCAGTGAGGAGTCTGAGGTGCTACTTGAAAAGAACAGCTGCAGTCTGTCCTCATGTGCAAGCGTTATTCGTGAGCACAGGAAGGACGAAGAGGAGGGTCACCAGGAACACCATCTCGGCCTGGATTCGGAAGGTTATTCAGCACGCCTTGAATCCTGACCCTCCTCCGTCACGTCGCCCTAGAGCGTACGATGTCAGGGGCATCGCTACATCCCTGGCCTTCAAGAGAAATTTCTCTGTGACGCAGGTCTTACAAGCTGGGGTCTGGAAGCGTCAAACGACCTTCACAGCCCACTACCTGCAGGACGTGACCCACAGGAGCCTCGATACCTTCTCTATTGGCCCTGTGGTGGCTGCACAACAGCTGGTCTAACCTCGGGCTCCTTAATGAACGGGTAGCAGAAGGTTGCGGGCATTGTTACCCGGTTTTAGTCTGCGTGATTGAAAGAGTATGTCTGGCCCTTACTTCTTTCTTCATTCTCCCCTCCCTTGGGGAAAGCAGCATCCTGGTCTCTGCATAGCTGACCTCAACCTCTGCAGGTAAACCATGCTCCCTTGTGCTCCTAGTATTAGCTGTAATACTGTTTGCGTCCCCCATACCCTGACAAGGTGGTGTTGGGAACGCCCTAGCCTAGATTTCCATCTAAAGAATTCCAGGTAAACTTCCTAGGACGAGTCACAACTTGCTTCACACACAAGCTTATGTAGGCCGCACATTCGTCGCTAGCAATGAACGTGCGAGGTGCAGGGACCCCCTATCTCGAGTGCTGCTCACTCGGATTTCGGGTCCCCGGGTAAAGCCAAAGCCATTAAGGCTGGGGACTTTCCGCCCTTCCTAAGGGGTAAGTCACCCTATGTAAATAGCGTGGTTTGTATTTCGGTTATTGGACAAATGACAAATTCGGAGATAATTTGTATTTTTCCTAACCATACAAACCTTAGCTATTTACTCATATTTGCCCGCCAGCCCTGTCCCCCAAGTCAAGTCCTACCTCTAAGTGAAATGAGATAACTCACCAGTGTGTGTGTGTTTGTGGGGGGGGGGGGGGTAGCAAGCTACCCCTTCCCTACCCCCTACTAACTTGCACGGGGGTAGTTAACCCTCGTTAAAAATCTAATGGCTCGTCATTTCAGCTACGCCGAAAGTAATACCCTATTCAAATAGCTAAGGTTTGTATGGTTAGGAAAAATACAAATTATCTCCGAATTTGTCATTTTTAGCAGAAAACTATCATCTTATTGCATTGACACCTTGTTTTTGTAAAATCATGGAGAAGATGGTCAATGCAATGCTGATGTGGTACCTTGAAAAGAAGGGTATTTTATCACCGATTCAATGTGGATTCCGAAAAATGCACTCAATGACAGATGTGTTAATATGACTTGAGTCTTCTATATGTGAAGCCTTTGCTCCCAAACAGCACCATTGTGACAGCACCATTATTCAGTGAGGAGTCTGAGGCGCTACTTGAAAAGAACAGCTGCAGTCTGTCCTCATGTGCAAGCGTTATTCGTGAGCACAGGAAGGACGAAGAGGAGGGTCACCAGGAACACCATCTCGGCCTGGATTCGGAAGGTTATTCAGCACGCCTTGAATCCTGACCCTCCTCCGTCACGTCGCCCTAGAGCGTACGATGTCAGGGGCATCGCTACATCCCTGGCCTTCAAGAGAAATTTCTCTGTGACGCAGGTCTTACAAGCTGGGGTCTGGAAGCGTCAAACGACCTTCACAGCCCACTACCTGCAGGACGTGACCCACAGGAGCCTCGATACCTTCTCTATTGGCCCTGTGGTGGCTGCACAACAGCTGGTCTAACCTCGGGCTCCTTAATGAACGGGTAGCAGAAGGTTGCGGGCATTGTTACCCGGTTTTAGTCTGCGTGATTGAAAGAGTATGTCTGGCCCTTACTTCTTTCTTCATTCTCCCCTCCCTTGGGGAAAGCAGCATCCTGGTCTCTGCATAGCTGACCTCAACCTCTGCAGGTAAACCATGCTCCCTTGTGCTCCTAGTATTAGCTGTAATACTGTTTGCGTCCCCCATACCCTGACAAGGTGGTGTTGGGAACGCCCTAGCCTAGATTTCCATCTAAAGAATTCCAGGTAAACTTCCTAGGACGAGTCACAACTTGCTTCACACACAAGCTTATGTAGGCCGCACATTCGTCGCTAGCAATGAACGTGCGAGGTGCAGGGACCCCCTATCTCGAGTGCTGCTCACTCGGATTTCGGGTCCCCGGGTAAAGCCAAAGCCATTAAGGCTGGGGACTTTCCGCCCTTCCTAAGGGGTAAGTCACCCTATGTAAATAGCGTGGTTTGTATTTCGGTTATTGGACAAATGACAAATTCGGAGATAATTTGTATTTTTCCTAACCATACAAACCTTAGCTATTTACTCATATTTGCCCGCCAGCCCTGTCCCCCAAGTCAAGTCCTACCTCTAAGTGAAATGAGATAACTCACCAGTGTGTGTGTGTTTGGGGGGGGGTAGCAAGCTACCCCTTCCCTACCCCCTACTAGCTTGCACGGGGGTAGTTAACCCTCGTTAAAAATCTAATGGCTCGTCATTTCAGCTACGCCGAAAGTAATACCCTATTCAAATAGCTAAGGTTTGTATGGTTAGGAAAAATACAAATTATCTCCGAATTTGTCATTTTTAGCAGAAAACTATCATCTTATTGCATTGACACCTTGTTTTTGTAAAATCATGGAGAAGATGGTCAATGCAATGCTGATGTGGTACCTTGAAAAGAAGGGTATTTTATCACCGATTCAATGTGGATTCCGAAAAATGCACTCAATGACAGATGTGTTAATATGACTTGAGTCTTCTATATGTGAAGCCTTTGCTCCCAAACAGCACCATTGTGACAGCACCATTATTCAGTGAGGAGTCTGAGGCGCTACTTGAAAAGAACAGCTGCAGTCTGTCCTCATGTGCAAGCGTTATTCGTGAGCACAGGAAGGACGAAGAGGAGGGTCACCAGGAACACCATCTCGGCCTGGATTCAGAAGGTTATTCAGCACGCCTTGAATCCTGACCCTCCTCCGTCACGTCGCCCTAGAGCGCACGATGTCAGGGGCATCGCTACATCCCTGGCCTTCAAGAGAAATTTCTCTGTGACGCAGGTCTTACAAGCTGGGGTCTGGAAGCGTCAAACGACCTTCACAGCCCACTACCACAGGAGCCTCGATACCTTCTCTATTGGCCCTGTGGTGGCTGCACAACAGCTGGTCTAACCTCGGGCTCCTTAATGAACGGGTAGCAGAAGGTTGGGGGCATTGTTACCCGGTTTTAGTCTGCGTGATTGAAAGAGTATGTCTGGCCCTTACTTCTTTCTTCATTCTCCCCTCCCTTGGGGAAAGCAGCATCCTGGTCTCTGCATAGCTGACCTCAACCTCTGCAGGTAAACCATGCTCCCTTGTGCTCCTAGTATTAGCTGTAATACTGTTTGCGTCCCCCATACCCTGACAAGGTGGTGTTGGGAACGCCCTAGCCTAGATTTCCATCTAAAGAATTCCAGGTAAACTTCCTAGGACGAGTCACAACTTGCTTCACACACAAGCTTATGTAGGCTGCACATTCGTCGCTAGCAATGAACGTGCGAGGTGCAGGGACCCCCTATCTCGAGTGCTGCTCACTCGGATTTCGGGTCCCCGGGTAAAGCCAAAGCCAGTAAGGCTGGGGACTTTCCGCCCTTCCTAAGGGGTAAGTCACCCTATGTAAATAGCGTGGTTTGTATTTCGGTTATTGGACAAATGACAAATTCGGAGATAATTTGTATTTTTCCTAACCATACAAACCTTAGCTATTTACTCATATTTGCCCGCCAGCCCTGTCCCCCAAGTCAAGTCCTACCTCTAAGTGAAATGAGATAACTCACCAGTGTGTGTGTGTTTGTGGGGGGGGGTAGCAAGCTACCCCTTCCCTACCCCCTACTAACTTGCACGGGGGTAGTTAACCCTCGTTAAAAATCTAATGGCTCGTCATTTCAGCTACGCCGAAAGTAATACCCTATTCAAATAGCTAAGGTTTGTATGGTTAGGAAAAATACAAATTATCTCCGAATTTGTAATTTTTAGCAGAAAACTATCATCTTATTGCATTGACACCTTGTTTTTGTAAAATCATGGAGAAGATGGTCAATGCAATGCTGATGTGGTACCTTGAAAAGAAGGGTATTTTATCACCCATTCAATGTGGATTCCGAAAAATGCACTCAATGACAGATGTGTTAATATGACTTGAGTCTTCTATATGTGAAGCCTTTGCTCCCAAACAGCACCATTGTGACAGTCTTTTTTTTTAATTTGAAAAAGAATATGATACTACATGGAGATATGGTATACTGTACTTAAAACCATTCATGAAATTGGATTGAGAGGAGAGGTCCCACTGTTTATCCAATTATTCCTTTCACTTAGAGTTTTTCAAGTGAGAGTCGGGGAAACTATCAGAGAGTAAATGTCGTGAAGAGTTAGTTCCTAAGGGTAATGTGCTGAGTGTAACCCTGTTTGCACTAGCAATTAATGGGATATCCTCAGTCAATTCCACGGGACGTTCTCTCAACACTATTTGTGGCTGAGCTCTCCATATCATTTGCTGGAGCTAGAATGGCAATGGTTGAGAGAAAACTACAACTTGCAATGGACAAAATTATTCAGTGGGCTGATATGAATGGGTTTAAGTTTTCAACAAGCAAAACTACTATTGTACATTTCTGTCGTATCTGGAGAGTACATCCAGACCCGGTTATATACATGAAATGTCAACGGATCCCATATGTAGGTGAAGCTAAATATTTAGGATTAATTTTCGATTGTAGGTTGACGGGTTCCACACTTAAAGGCGTTTAAAGCTAAATGTCTTGAGGCTCTGAATCTTTTAAAAGTATTGTCCCATACATCATGGGGGGTAGAATGTAAAACTTTTAAAATTATACAAGGCCTAAATTTTTTCCAAAATTAGTTATGGGTGTGAAATGTACTCCTCAGCCACCCCAAGCCAATTAAAAATATTAGATTCAATACATCATGCTGGTGTAAGATTGTCCACAGGAGCGTTTAGAACCTCGCCTATCCAAAGTCTCCTTGTTGATGCCGGAGAGTTACCTTTAGACCATTACTGCATGTCTTCCATTTTTCGGTATTGGATTAGGTTACAAAGACTCCCCAACTCTAGCTTTTCAGACTGCAAGCCTTTAAACTAACTCAATATACTTTGAGTTGCACCCAAAATCTCAACCTTATGGCTTTCGAGTAAAACAATTATTAAACAGTCTTGAAAAAATTACTTCAATTACCCGAGATATCTTTCAGTAAATATTGTATTGGTATTAAAAAAACATGACTGAATTAGAAGCTAGGTCTCTTTTTATAGAACATGTTGAAGAACATAGGGAATCAACTTTTATATGTACTGATGGCTCCAAATCCAATGTTGGCGTTGGATTTGGAATATATAGTAATCCTTTTAACTGTATTGTGTCACTTCCTCCAATATCTTCCATATTTACTGCTGAATTATATGGCATACTAACCGCTATTGAGGAAATAGCGTTAAAAGAGGAGGGCAATTTTACCATTTATAGTGATTCAAGAAGTGTCCTTTAAGCTTTAAAAGTTTTTAATTCTAGTAACCCTTTAGTTTTAAAGATTTTAGAGTGGCTTTTGATTATTGGCCTAAAAGGTATTCGAGTAGACGTAGGTGTGTCTAGCAATGAGGCAGATTCACTGGCAAAGAGTGCTGCAGCCGAGTTGTTACCAAGGTCTCCCATTCTTTGTGAAGATTTTTTACCAGAAATTGGGAATTATATTTATAACAATTGGCAACAGCATTGGCATAGTCTAAGCAAAAATAAGATATGAGAAATTGTGATTGGTATATCCCCCTTAGAGGTATAATGGGATGCCTTAAAAATGGGAGACGAATATTCCTCGTCTCCGTATTGGTCACACCTGGATGACACACGAGTTTCTGGTGGCTGGCCAACACCAATTATATTGCGACGACTGTTTGATACCCTTGACAGGTTCATCCTTGCCAAGATCCTTGGACATTATGTGTCGCACAATGCGAGTGGCATTTTAAAATTTATATCAGAAGCAGGTCTTCTTAATGCTATTTAACTTTTATATCATTAACTTCTAGTGGAATTTTTATTTATATCAGAAGTAGGTCTTCTTAATGCCATTTAACTTTTATATCATATTTACTTTTCTGGTTTTAATTGAATAGTCTTTTAATCTTTATTTATGGTAAACGATATTGGCGTCAATGACCTTCGTTGTCAGGATGCCAGAGAACTTCAAATCAATCAATCCCAAGTCTCCTTGTTGATGCGGGAGAGTTGCCTCTAGACCTTTACCTAATGTCTTCTATTATTCGGTATTGGTTTAGATTGCAAAGACTCCCTAATTCTTTAGCCTTTCAGACTGCAAGCCTTGTAAGGCACTCAACATACTTTGAGTTGCACCCTAAATCTCCTCAACCTTATGGTTTTTGGGTGATATAATTAGAATTAAGGTGCTTTCATTCAAGGTATCATCAACGCCTCAATAGAAATTGTAAATACTTTATTGGAGTTAAGAAGAATATGACTGACTTAGAATCCAGGTCTCTTTTTATGGAACATGTTGCAGAACATAGGGGATTGACTTTTATATATAATGATGGCTCCAAATCTGATGCAGGCGTTGGATTTGGAGTACATAATAATGGTTTTAATTGTAGAGGTGCACTTCCTCTAACAGCTTCCATATTTACTGCCGAATTGTATGGCATACTAACCCCTATTGAGAAAATAGCATTGGAAAAGGAGGGTAATTTTACCATTTTTAGTGATGCAAGGAGTATTTTTCAAGATTTAGAAGTTTTTAATGCTAGTAACCCTCTAGTTTTGAAGATTTTAAAATGGCTTTTTATTATTGGACAGAGAGGTATGACAGTTCGATTTTGTCGGGTTCCAGCAGATCTTGGTGTGTCTGGGAATGAGAAGGCAGATTTACTGGCAAAGAATGCTGCATCCGAGATGTTACCGAGAAGGTATCCTATTCCCTGTAATGATATCCTACCTAACATCAGGAAATTGTTTTGTAATAGTTGCCAACAGCATTGGGATGGTCTAGATGGCAATAAGATGAGAAAGGTAACAAATGTCATATCTCCTTGGAGATATAACATGATGTCCCTAAAGTGGGATACGTCTCTTTGTCGTCTCCGCATTGGTCACACGGTTGACACACGAGTTTCATATGAAGGGCCATCACCAACCGTATTGCGACGACTGTTTGGTACCTTTAACAGTGAGGCCACAGTTATAGTAACTTAAGTAATAGATATCTGTTTGAGGCTCGAGGTGAGGATGGCAGGTTCATCCTGGCCAATATCCATGGACATGATCCCCAGATACTGAAGCCTTGACTAGGAGGGGGCTTAGGGATTAGCAGCTGGGCTCTAATGAAAAGTTTGAACTATTTTCCCACTGGACTTCAGTGCCCAGCTGTTGATCCAACTAAATCAGTCAGCACTTTCTCTTTTCCTTTTAGTTATTTCTTTTATTCTCCTATCTCTTTCTTTTTGGTTTGAAATTTTTGACGACTTTGGCTTGTTTGATTATGCTTTGACTGCTTTTTTGGATTTGTCACAGTATGGGATGGACAGCATTCCATCTCAACCTGTACCAATTTAGATGCCATCACCCTCTGGCAGACCCCATTGGGTGTAAACCAAGTCTGTAAAGAGTCGGGCTCCCGTGATCCGGTTTTAAGTCACCCATATTTGCGGGTAATGGGTGACGCCAGGCATTGGAGTCGTCTGTGGGAGGGGCTAACTACCCCCACTGACCAGAGTACGCCCACCTAGAGAGGCAGCCCCTCTCTAATACAGGACTGGTCCCTGCTGAAGCCTCTTCTCGTGTTGGGCCACATGGGACAGGAGGACTGACATCCTCTGATAAGAGGTTGATAACTCGGCTTACTCTTTCAAAAAAAAAAAAACCAACCCCTCTGTTGACGACCTGGAAAATATAAACATGGACCTCGGTACAGACAGCTCCAACTTGGGTTCTAATATCATAACATTAGAACGTTATTCACATAATGAAGAATAATAAGAAAACACTAGAGAAGAAGAGTGTGAGTGAGGAATGATGACAGTACAGAAAAATATAGAAAAGTTGATTATTACCTGGTCACTATGAAGTAGTAAATTATGAGAAATTTTTTTATTTTGGAATTTGAAAATGGAAGACATGAACGTGTGAATGTTTTTGAAGCTAACAGGGAAATAGTTGCTATATGTGGAGGGCAGCCAAAAATTCTCTCCTAGGGAAATGGAAGTCTCTTGATAGACACACTATCCCCAATACAAGGCAAAAGATTGAAAACATTCACAACATTGGATGGTCTTAGTAACAAATGCATTTCGCACCCCACTTTCACCTAGAGTAGAGGTGTGATATATGCTCCAGAATTGCTGGACATAGAGGAAAAAGAAATCGAGGATGAACTGAGGAGTCAAGGAGTAGTAAAAGTAGTCAGAATGAGAAAGAGAGTCGGAGAACAATGTATTCCTCTCGCTACTTTGAATGTAACATTTGATCAATGCAGATTACCAAAAATTATTAAAGCTGGTTGGCTATCTTTGAAGATGAATCCATGTATCCCGTCACCATTGCGATGTTATCATTGCCAAATGTATGGTCATTTAAGCCAGAAATGCAAAGAAAAAGTAAATAATAATCCAGGTGTTTGTGCCAACTGTGGAAAAAATAGGCATGGAGTAGGCATAGAAAATCAAAATTGCATACATTGTGGGGTAGAACACCCAGCTACATCTAAAAGCTGTGTTAAGTTTATTTTTGAAAAAGAAATGAAGTCCATTAGGACCATGGAAAGGGTTACTTTCAAAGAGGCTCGTAAAAGAGCTCTTGAAAAACAGATAAGACCAGGGCAACCTTTTTCAATGGCTCTGAAGAAAAACTTGCCAAAGCACGAGGACGAAAATTATATTCCCACTTATAAGATAAAGAAACACATAAAAGTAGTTAAAGAGGTTGAAAGTTCCATTGAAAATTTATATCCAGTAATTGTAAAAAAAAAAAAATCAAAACAGATACTTACAGATCTGAAAGGTATTCAGAAACCATCTACTCCCATTCTAAACAATAGTACAAACCTCTATCAGGCTGTCTTTGCCTGATCTGATGGAGGTTCCACTCTAAACCAATTTACCTGGTGAACCTGTAGTGGGTAAGGTGCAAAAACCTTTTAATCGAAAAAGAGAGAGACCTCCATCTCTCTCCCCTCCTACCATGAGAAACATTAAAGTCACGACTTCAAATAAATATGATGTCTTTTCTGCTGATGTTTCTGATCAACTGGAAGGTAAATTGAATAAATCAGAAATTCAAGTTGAGGTCCACCATCTTCTTCAACAATTAGATCAAAGTGACACAAAGAAAAAGACGAAAACAAAACCCACTATATCAAGATACTCTCTAGATATACCACTGGGAAATATTATTAGATCAAATATTGCCAATGGGAAGACTTCATCCAAGGTGTCTTCCAAAAGATAAACCATAGTTTTTCCCTCCATTCTGCAGTTTAATTGCCAGGGTTTAAGGGCAAAATATGAAGAACTCAAGCTCCTCATACATGAGCACTCCCCTATAACTATGTCTAAGAGAGCAAGCTCGATGCTAACACTCCATGTCCTTGAGATTATGTTAGCTATAGAACACCATATGTCAACAAGCAGGGAGTCATGGGGGAAGTCTTATATATGTTTGTTGAGATATTCCCCAAATATCTTGGTCTATATGTAATCCTCTGTAGGCAGTGTTTGTATAGATTGATATAGGGAGAAAATGCACAATCTGTTCTCTTTACTTGCCTCCAAATGATAACATCTCATATGATAATATAGTAGAGGTTACTAAACAACTCCCACAACCTTTTCTCTTACTAGGAGATCTTAATAGTAGACATCCTTTATGGGGTGATGTTTTGGCAAATGCAAAGTGTAATATGTCATCAATTTTGGAGAGTGAAGATGTAGGACTCCTTAATATAGGAGAGCCCACACACTTTCATGTTCAAACTGGTACCTTATCCTGTATTGACCTATCAGTTGCAAGCTCTAACTGTCTTCTTGATTTTAATTGGAGAACATTAGATGATTGGCATACTAGTGATCATGCACCAATTATTATAAACACCAACAATTGTCCACCTTCACAAACATCGCCATGATGGAATCTTGATAAGGTGGACTGGGGTAGATTTTGGAAGGTAAATGAAATTGAAGTAAATGCAGAACAGTTTGAAAGTGTTGATGATGCCATAGACCTTCTTAATGGCACTCTTCACACAGCAGGAGTCAATAACATTCCAAATCAACAGGGATATTCAGATGATGGAAAGTACCCTGGTGGTCATCAGAACTAACTGCCCTGCACAGAGCCGCAAGAAAGTGTTTAACTCGATTGCGCATGCGCCGTACTGAGGAGCATTCAGTCATATACAAGAAATGTAGAGCCCAGTTCCGTCCTGCTATGAAAGAAGCTAGGCACCAGTCTTGGATGTCATTTGTTTCCTCCATCAACAGGAGAACATCAATATCATCCGTGTGGAGGAATGTCAAAAAGATAGCAGGCAAATTTACCCCAAACCCACCACCAGTGTTAAAGGTAAATGGCCAGTTTATGACTGGAGCAACTGAAGTTAGCAATGCCCTGGCTGCCCATTTTTCAAGTGTATCGTGCAAGTGTGAATCAGTTCTTGGTCACCAGTATAAGAGCATTGAAGAAAAGAAAATTTAAAATTTAGCAACAAGAAAGCAAGTGTCATTCAATTCTCCTTTAATTGAAAGAGAATTTGATTATGCACTTGTTACGTGTAACAATACAGCCCCTAGACCAGATGGAATTCCATATGCAATGATTAAACACGTATCTTTTAATACAAAGTTATTTATTTTGAGCATTTTTAATAGAATATAGCATGATCATAGTTATCCAATTGTTTGGGAACTAGCCATTATAAAGATAGCAGGCAAATTTACCCCAAACCCACCACCAGTGTTAAAGGTAAATGGCCAGTATATGACTGGAGCAACTGAAGGTAGCAATGCCCTGGCTGCCCATTTTTCAAGTGTATCGTGCAAGTGTGAATCAGTTCTTGGTCCCCTCAGATGCTGAAGCCTTGACGAGGATGGGGGGCTTAGGGATTAGCAGCTGGGCTCTAATGAACAGTGGGAACTATTTCCCATTGGACCTCGGTGCCCAGCTGTCGATTCAACTAAATCAGTCAGCACTTTCTCTTTTACTTTTGATTATTTCTTTTTTCCTCCCATCTCTTCCTTTTGGGCTCGATATTGTTGACGACTTTGGCATGTTCGATTTTACTTTGGATGCTGCTTTGTATTTGGCAGAGTGTGGGATGGAGTGCATTCCATCTCAACCTGTGCCAATTTAGACGCCATCACCCTCTGGCAGACCCCATTGGGTGCAGACCAAGTCTGTTAAGAGTCGGGCTCCAGTGATCCGGTCTTAAGTCACCCATATTTGCGGGTAATGGTTGACGCCAGGCATTGGAGTCGACGGTGGGAGGGGCTAACTACCCCCACTGACCAGTGTACGCCCACCTTAAGAGAGGCAGCCCCTCTCTAATAGAGGACTGGTCCCCGCTGAAGCCTCTTCTCGTGTTGGGCCACATGGGATAGGAGGACTGACATCCTCCGATAAGAGGTGGATAACCCGGCTTGCTTTTTCAAAAAAACCCAACACCTCTGTTGACGACCTGGAAAATACAAACATGGACCTCGGTACAGACAGCTCCAACTCGGGTTCTAACATTGTAACGTTAGAACCTTATTCACGTCATGTGAATAATAAAATGCTAGAGAAGAAGAGAGAGAGAGTGAAAAATTATGACAGTACAGAAAGATATAGAAAAGTAGAAGTATTACCTGGTCACTATGAAGTAGTGAATTATGAAAAATTTTTTATCTTGGAATTTGAAAACGGAAGAAATGAGCGTATAAATGTTTTTAAAGCTAATAAAGAAATAGTTACCTTATGTGGAGGGCAGCCAAAAATTTTACCCCAGGGAAATGGAAGTCTCTTGATAGAGACACTCTCCCCATTACAAGGTGAAAGGTTAAAAACACTTACAACATTGAATGGTCATAGCGTAAAATGCGTTTCACACCCTACTTTCAACCAGAGTAGAGGTGTGATATATGCTCCAGAATTGTTGGATATAGAGGAGAAAGAAATAGAGGATGAACTGAGAAGTCAAGGAGTAGTTAAAGTAGTCAGAATGAGAAAGAGAGTTGGAGAACAACGTATCCCTCTTGCTACTCTGATTATAACATTTGATCAATGCCGATTACCAAATGTTATAAAAGCTGGATGGCTATCTTTGAAGGTAAAACCATATATCCCGTCACCATTGCGATGTTATCATTGCCAAATGTATGGCCATTTAAGCCAGAAATGTAAAGAAAAACTAAACAATAAGCCAGCTGTTTGTGCCAACTGTGGAAAAAGTAGTCATGGAGTATGCATAGAAAACCCTAATTGCATACATTGTGGGGAAGCACACCCAGCTACATCTAAAAGCTGTGTAAAGTTTATTTTTGAAAAAGAAATCCAGGCCATTAGGACCATGGAAAGGGTTACTTTTAAAGAGGCTCGTAAAAGAGCTCTTGAAAAGCAAATAAGACCAGGGGAACCTTTTTCAATGGTTCTGAAGAAAAACTTGTCAAACCACACAGACGAAAATTATATCTCTACTTCTAAGATAAAGAAACAAATGAAAGTAGTTAAAGAGGTTGAAAGTCCCATTGAAAATCTATATCCAGAAATTGTGGAAAAATCAAAACGGACACTTCAAGATCTGAAAATTATTCAAAAGCCAACTACTCCGATTTTAAACAATAGTACAAACCTCTCACAGGCCGTTTCCTTGCCTGATCTGATGGAGGTTGCACTCGAAACCAATTTACCTGGTGAACCCGTAGTGGGGAAGTCGCAAAAACCTGACAGATCACAACCTTTTAATCGAAAAAGAGAGAGACCTCCCTCCCTCTCTCCTCCTACCATAAGAAACATTAAAGTCACGACTTCCAATAAATATGATATCTTGTCTGCTGATGTTTCTGAACAACTAGAAGGTAAATTGAACCAATCAGAAATTCAAGTTGAGGTCCACCATCCTCCTCAACAATTAGATCAAAAGGACACAAAGAAAAAGAGAAACACAAAACCCACTATATCAAGATCCTCTCTAGAGTTACCTCCGGGAAACATTGTTAGATCAAATATTGCCAATGGGAAGACTTCATCTAAGGTGTCTTCCAAAAAATAAAACATAGTTTTTTCCTCCATTCTGCAATGGAATTGCCAGGGTTTAAGGGCGAAATATGAACAACTTAAGCTCCTCATACGTGAGCACTCCCCTATAACAGTATGTCTACAAGAAAGCAAGCTCGATGCTAATACTCCTTGTCCTCGAGAGTATGTTAGCTATAGGACACCATATGATCAACGAGCAGGGAGCCATGGGGGAAGTCTTATATACGTTCGTCGAGATGTTCCCCAAATATCTTTGTCTATCTGTACCCCTCTGCAGGCAGTGGCTGTACAGATTGATATAGGGAGAAAATACACAATCTGTTCTCTTTACTTGCCTCCAAATGATAACATCTCATATGATAATATAGTAGAGGTTATTAAACAACTCCCACAACCCTTTCTCTTACTAGGAGACCTTAATAGTAGACATCCTTTATGGGGTGATGTTTTAGCAAATGCAAGGGGTAATATTATATCGTCAATTTTGGAGAATGAAGATGTCGGACTCCTCAATACAGGAGAGCCCACACATTTTCATGTACAGACAGGTACCTTGTCCTGCATTGACTTATCGGTTGCAAGCTCTAACTGTCTTCTCGATTTTAATTGGAGAACATTAGATGATTGGCATACTAGTGATCATGCACCAATCATTATAAACACCAACAATGGTCCACCTTTACAAAGATCACCTCGATGGAATCTTGATAAGGCGGACTGGAATAGATTTCGGGAGTTAAGTGAAATTGAAGGAAATGCAGAACAGTTTGAAAGTGTTGATGATGCCATAGACTTACTTAATGGAACTCTGCACACAGCAGGAGTGAATTCCATTCCCAAAACAACTGGGATATTCAGACGACGACCAGTCCCCTGGTGGTCGTCAGAACTAACTGCCCTGCACAGAGCCACAAGAAAGTCTTTAACTCGATTGCGCATGCACCGTAATGAGGAGAATTTAGTCATATACAAGAAATGTAGAGCACAGTTCCGCCGTGCCATGAAAGAAGCTAGGCGCCAGTCTTGGATGTCCTTTGTTTCCTCCATTAACAGTAGAACACCAACATCATCTGTGTGGAGGAAAGTAAAAAAGATAGCAGGAAAATTCACCCCAAACCCACCACCAGTGTTAAAGATAAATGGCCAGTATATGACTGGAGCAACCGAAGTTAGCAATGCCCTGGCTGACCATTTCTCAAATGTATCGCGCAAGTGTCAAGCAGCTCCTGGTCACCAGTATAGGAGCAATGAAGAAAAGAAAGTTTTAAACTTCGCAACAAGAAAGCAAGAGTCATACAATTCTCCTTTTACTGAAAGAGAATTTGATTCTGCTCTTGCTACTTGTAACGATACAGCCCCTGGACCCGATGGAATTCCATATGCAATGATTAAACATGTACCTTTTAATACAAAGTTATTTATTTTAAGCATTTTTAATAGAATATGGCATGATCATAGTTATCCAAGTGTTTGGGAACTAGCAATTATTTTAGCCTTTTTAAAACCCGGTAAGGACAAGTTTTTAGCAGCAAACTACCGACCTATTGCATTGACATCTTGTTTATGTAAAATCATGGAGAAGATGGTCAATGCAAGACTGATTTGGTACCTTGAAAAGCAGAATATTTTATCACCCATTCAATGTGGATTCAGGAAAATGCACTCAACGACTGATGTGCTGATACAACTTGAGTCCTCCATTTGTGAAGCCTTTGCTTCCAAACAGCACCATGTGACAGTTTTTTTTGATCTTGAAAAGGCATATGATACCACATGGAGATACGGTATACTTAAAAGAATCCATGAGTGCGGATTGAGAGGTGAGCTACCACTATTCATCCAGTCATTTCTTTCACATAGAGTTTTCCAAGTGAGAGTTGGGGAAGCTCTATCACAGAGTAAATGCCAGGAAGAAGGAGTTCCTCAGGGGAGTGTGCTGAGTGTAACCCTTTTTGCACTAGCAATTAATGGGGTATCCTCAGTCATTCCCCGGGATGTTCTTGCAACATTATTTGTGGATGATCTCTCCATATCATTTGCTGGAGCCAGAATGGCAATGGTTGAGAGAAAAATCCAACTCTCTATTGATAAAATTATCCATTGGGCCGATATGAATGGATTTAAGTTCTCAACAAGTAAAACTACAATTGTCCATTTCTGTCGTATACGGGGAGTACATCCAGACCCGGATATATACATCAAAGGTCAACGGATCCCATGTGCAAGTGAAGCAAAATTTTTAGGGTTGATATTTGATTGTAGGCTTACATGGGTTTCTCACTTAAAAACATTAAAAGCTAAATGTGTTGAAGCTATGAATCTTTTAAAAGTCCTGTCCCATACATCATGGGGGGCAGACCGCAATACAATTTTAAAATTATACAAGGCCTTGATATTTTCCAAAATTAGTTATGGATGCGAAATATACTCCTCAGCAACCCCAAGCCGGTTAAAAATACTAGATTCAAAACATCATGCTAGCATTAGATTGTCCACAGGAGCCTTTAGAACCTCCCCTATCACAAGTCTCCTTGTTGATGCTGGGGAGTTGCCTCTGGACCTTTACCGAATGTCCTCTATTATTCGGTATTGGTTTAGATTGCAAAGACTCCCCAATTCTTCAGCCTTTCAAACTGCAAGCCTTGTAAGGCACTCAACCTACTTTGAATTGCACCCAAAATCTCCTCAACCTTTTGGGTTTCGGGTTAACCAATTATTAAACAATCTGGATATAATTAGAAATAAGGTGCTTCCATTCAAGGTATCATCAACGCCTCCATGGAAATTACCTGACATATCTTTTTGTAGATACTTTATTGGAGTTAAGAAGAATTTGACTGACTTAGAATCCAGGTCTCTTTTTATGGAACATGTTGAAGAACATAGAGGATCGACTTTTATATATACTGATGGCTCCAAATCTGATGCTGGCGTTGGATTTGGAGTACATAGTAATGATTTTAACTGTAGAGGTGCACTTCCTCTAACAGCTTCCATATTTACTGCCGAACTGTATGGCATATTAACCGCTATTGAGAAAATAGCTTTGGAAAAGGAGGGTAATTTTACAATTTTTAGTGATGCAAGGAGTGTTCTTCAGGCTTTAGAAGTTTTTAATTCTAGTAACCCTCTAGTTTTAAAGATTTTAGAATGGCTTTTTATTATTGGACGGAAAGGTATAACTGTTCGATTTTGTTGGGTTCCAGCACATGTAGGTGTGTCTGGGAATGAGAAGGCAGATTTACTGGCGAAGAATGCGGCATCCGAGTTGCTACCACGGAGGTATCCCATTCCATGTAACGATTTCCTACCTTACATCAAGAAATTGGTATGTGATAAATGGCAACAGCACTGGGATAGTCAAGATGGCAATAAAATGAGGGAAGTAACAAATATCATATCACCTTGGAGGTATAACATGATTCCCCGAAAATGGGAGACGACTCTTTGTCGTCTCCGTATTGGTCACACACGGTTGACACACGAGTTTCTGCTGAAGGGCCAACACCAACCGTATTGCGAGGACTGCTTAGTACCTTTAACAGTGAGGCATTTGTTGACCGAATGCCCTAATTTTACTAACTTAAGAAATAGATATCTGTTTGAGGCTCGAGGTGAGGATGGCAGGTTTATCCTTGCCAAGATTCTTGGACATGATGTGTCTTACTATGCGAGCGGAATTTTTAGATTTATTTCAGAAGCAGGTCTTCTGAAAACTATTTAACCATTGTAATGACTTCTTAATTTTTATGGTTTTAATTGAATTTGCTTTTAATTTTCATATACAGTAAATGGTATCGGCGTCAATGACCTTAGATGTCAGGATGCCAGAAAACTTTCAATCAATCAATCAATCAATCAGTTCTTGGTCACCAGTATAAGAGCATTGAAGAAAAGAAAATTTAAAATTTAGCAACAAGAAAGCAAGTGTCATTCAATTCTCCTTTAATTGAAAGAGAATTTGATTATGCACTTGTTACGTGTAACAATACAGCCCCTAGACCAGATGGAATTCCATATGCAATGATTAAACACGTACCTTTTAATACAAAGTTATTTATTTTGAGCATTTTTAATAGAATATAGCATGATCATAGTTATCCAATTGTTTGGGAACTAGCCATTATTTTAGCCTTTTTAAAACCCGGTAAAGACAAATTTTTAGCAGCAAAATATAGGCCAATTGCATTGACATCTTGTTTATGCAAAATCATGGAGAAGATGGTCAAAGTAAGACTGATGTTGTACCTTAAAAAGAAAAGTATTTTATCACCCATTCAATGTAAATTCAGAAAAATGCACTCAATGACTGATGTGCTGATATGACTTGAGTCCTCCATTTGTGAAGCGTTTTCTTCCAAACAGCACCATGTGACAGTCTTTTTTTTTGATCTTGAAAAGGCATATGATACCACATGGAGATATAGTATACGTAGAAGAATCCATGAGTTTGAATTAAGAGGAGAGCTACCACTATTTACTCAGTCATTTCTTTCATATAGAGTTTTTCAAGTGAGAGTTGGGGAAGCTCTATCAGAGAGTAAATGCCAGGAAGAAGGAGTTCCTCAGGATAGTGTGCTGAGTGTAACCCTTTTTCCACTAGCAATTAATGGGATATCCTCAGTCATTCCCCGGGATGTTCTCGCAACATTATTTGTGGATGATCTCTCTATATCATTTGTTGGAACTAGAATGGCGATGGCTGAGAGAAAAATACAACTCTCTATTGACAAAATTATTCATTGGGCCGATATGAATGGATTTAAGTTCTCGTTGAATAAAACTACAATCCCATATGCAAGTGAATCTAAATTTTTCGGATTGATATTTGCCTGTAAGCTTACACGGTTTTCTCATTTAAAAGCATTAAAATAAAAAATTCTTCAGGCTCTGAATCTTTTAAAAGTATTGTCTCATAATATGGGGGGGGGGGGGGCAGACCGCAGTACTATTTTAAGATTATACAAGGCCTTGATTTTATCCAAAATTAGTTATGGATGCAAAATACACTCCTCAGCCACCCCAAGCCGTTTAAGAATATTAGATTCTATACATTATGCTGATATTATATTGTACACCGGAGCATTTAGAACCTCACCTATTACAAGTCTCTAGTTGATGCTGGGGAGTTGCCTCTAGACCTTTACCAAATGTCCTCTATTATTTGGTATTGGTTTAGATTGCAAAAACTCCCTAATTATTTAGCCTTTCAGACCGCAAGCCTTGTAAGGCACTTATACTTTGAGTTGCACCCAAAATCTCCTCAACCTTATGGGTTTTGGGTGTAACAATTATTAAACAATCTGGATACAATTAGAATTAAGGTGCTTCCATTGAAATTACCTGACGTATCTTTTTGTAAATACTTTATTGGAGTTAAGAAGAATATGACTGACTTAGAATCCAGGTCTCTTTATATGGAACATGTTGCAGAACATAGGGGATCGACTTTTATATATACTGATGTCCCCAAATCTGATGCTGGCTTTGGATTTGGAGTATATTGTATTGATTTTAATTGTAGAGGTGCTCTTCTCTAACTGCTTCCATATTTACCGCAGAACTGTATGGTATACTAAGTGCTACTGAGAAAATAGCTTTGGAAAAGGAAGGTAATTTTTTAATTTTTAGTGAATCATGAAGTGTTCTTCAAGCTTTAGAAGTTTTAATTCTAGTAACCCTTTAGTTTTAAAGATTTTAGAATGGCTTTTTATTATTGGACAGAGAGGTATGACAGTTCGATTTTGTTGTGTTCCAGCACATGTAGGTGTGTCTGGGAATGAGAAGGCAGATTTACTGGCGAAGAATGCTGCATCTGAGTTGCTACCAAGAAGGTATCCCATTCCCTGTAACAACTTCCTACCTTACATCAAGAAATTGGTTTGCAATAAATGGCAACAGCAATGGGATAGCCTAGATGGGAATAAAATGCGAGAGATAACAAATGACATATCTCCTTGGAGGTATAATATGATGCCCCGAAATTGGGAGACGTCTCTTTGTCGTCTCCGTATTGGTCACACTCGGTTGACACACGAGCTTCTGCTGAAGGGCCAACACCAACCATATTGTGACGACTGTTTAGTACCTCTAACAGTAAGGCATTTGTTGACCGAATGCCCCAATTATAACAACTTGCGGAATAGATATTTGTTTGAGGCTCGAGGTGAGGGTGGCAGGTTCATCCTTGCCAAGATTCTTGGAAATGATGTGTCCTACCATGCAAGTGGCATTTTTAGATTTATTTCAGAAGCAGGTCTTCTGGAAAATATTATACTTTTATGACATTCAATTTTTATGATTTTAATTGAATACTCTTTAATTTTTTTTATTTTGTTCAATTTTTTATTTTTGTATACATAAATTAAATGTTTCCGACGTCAATGACCTTAGATGTCAGGATGCCTGAAAACTTTAAATCATTCATTCATTCCTCCATTTGTGAAGCGTTTGCTTCCAAACACCACCATGTAAGTCTTTTTTTTTATCTTGAAAAGGTATTTGATACCACATGGGGATACGGTATACTTAAAAGAATCCATGAGTTTGGATTAAGAGTAGAGCTACCACTATTTATTCAGTCATTTCTTTCACATAGAGTTTTCCAAGTGAGAGTTGAGGAAGCTCTATCAGAGAGTAAATGCCAGGAAGGAGGAGTTCCTCAGGGTAGTGTGCTGAGTATAATTATTTTTGCACTAGCAATTAATGGGATATCCTCAGTCATTCCCCGGGATGTTTTCGCAACATTATTTGTGGATGATCTCTCCATATCATTTGCTGGAGCTAGAATGGCAATGGTTGAGAGAAAACTACAACTTTAATGGACAAAATTATTCAGTGGGCTGATATGAATGGGAAGTTTTCAACAAGCAAAACTACTATTGTACATTTCTATCGTATTTGGAGAGTACATCCAGACCCGGATAGATACATCAAAGGTCAACGGATCCCATGTGCAAGTGAAGCTAAATTTTTAGGGTTGATATTTGATTGTAGGCTTACATGGGATTCTCACTTAAAAGCATTAAAAGGTAAATGTCTTGAAGCTATAAATCTTTTAAAAGTATTGTCCCATACATCCAGGGGGCCAGACCGCACTACAATTTCAAAATTATACAAGGCCTTGATTTTTTCCAAAATTAGTTATGGATGCGAAATATACTCCTCAGCCACCCCAAGCCGGTTAAAAATATTAGATTCTATACATCATGCTAGTATTAGGTTGTCCACAGGAGCATTTAGAACCTTACCTATCACAAGTCTCCTTGTTGATGCTGGGGAGTTGCCTCTAGACCCTCACCGAATGTCCTCTATTATTCGGTATTGGTTTAGATATCAGAGACTCCCTAATTCTTCAGCCTTTCAGACTGCAAGCCCTGTAAGGCACTCAACCTACTTTGAGTTGCACCCAAAATCTCCTCAACCTTTTGGGTTAAGGGTGAAACAATTATTAAACGATCTCGATATAATTAGAATTTAGGTCCTTCTATTTAGGGTATCATCAACGCCTCCATGAAAATTACCTGGCATATCTTTTTTTAAATACTCTATATGAGTTAAGAAGAATATGACTGACTCAGAATCCAGGTGTCTATTTATGGAACATGTTGCAGAGGGGATCGACTTTTATATATACTGATGGCTCCCAATCTGATGCTGGCATTGAATTTTGAGTACACAGTAATGATTTTAATTGTAGAGGTGCACTTCCTCTAACAGCTTCCATATTTACTGCCGAACTGTATGGCATACTAACCGCCATTGAGGAAATAGCTTTGGAAAAGGAGGGTAATTTTACAATTTTTTAATATAAAACTTACCCGCTGGTTATATAATGGCTAAAGTCCCTGGACGCATCGGCAGGAAATTCAAAATCTCTTGCGCAGCTAGCGCAGATATGCCAGGTGTACCCCAGCGCCCTCGCGGTACCACAGGTAGAACTATACCCAACCAATTCAGATTTTCCCTGCCGGCATAGCCGTCGGTTCGTTTGGAAATTCTTTCTTGCTTTTTACTCTGTTTGGACGTTATTTGGTGATGTATTAACGTTTTTTGAGTTTGGGCTTTCGCCTTTTTTCTTTTATTTGAAATGTGATCACATATTTATAACGTAAAAGTTAAGATTAAAAGGTTTATCGATCTATTTTAAACCTCACGAAAGCATAGGACGAAAGGTAAACATCTTGTCCATTGATGACGTCACAGCCTTATGTCGTAGGCTTAAGTCCGACTTGCTTTCACAAAGAATTATAAGTGAATACTTTCGTTTGAAATATTAAGTTATAAATTTAAATTATTATTAATCTAAGAAAATTTTATCCTTTTAATAGTTTTCTTGAGGTAATCTTCAATCTGTTTGCTAAGATTAACTAGAGTTCAGTTATTACGCAGTTATCAGTATTGTTACAATATTAAGATATTTCGTAGAGTTTTTTATGAATAGTACATTCTTCTTACTTCTCAAGTTTTTTAGTTGTATTATATAAAAGGAACTTTTTATTTTGAAATTAATTGTTCCTGTCAGTTTTTTTCCTTAGTCAGAAATTAAAGGAAGTTAAATTTCACTTAATGTTTATACGAATCGATGTAGTGCACGATTCTATGTATCGTTGTTTCCGTAGTGGTATGCTAAGATCGTTTTTATATTAAGTGTAAATGTTCCAATAATTACGAGTGATGATTCATCTCTTATTGTAATTCCTTAATTTAAGGGTTCATTTTATTTCATAAATGTTATACCTACTAAGGTAATATTTAATATTTGATATTTTGTTACATTTATATGGGATTCGGTACTTTTGTATTCCCATTCAAACAATTGTCCATTGACAGAATTATAAGTTTCTCCCTACAGAGTTCATTTCCTTTGAGAGAGTGTATTCTTTCAGGTGATAATGAAACTATCTTTGTGCCAAAGAGTAAAGTGCAAATTTTTTAGTGATAAATTGTGCAATGAATTTTATTTAGTGGAGAGTGCTTCTATTCGGACATGTCGTTATCCTAGCCTTAGACCTCTGTCGAGCTCCCGGAAGGAATCGAGAGGGTAACCAGGCATTACAGTCTTTTAAGACCCGAACTGAAGTCCCCTCGAGCGTTTTCTGTCGATCACCAGAACGCTCACCCTCGCTATAGATAAAGCGAGGTATTAGTGTTTTCAAAGGTGCTAAGCTAAAAACAAAATTAGATTTGTTCTGCGTGTGTTACGTTTCATGCGGCGCAGACGCAGTGCCGCCACCGCCACCTGATGGGTCTCGTCTCTCGTCAGTGGCAAGCGCTATGGTTCGACGCAGTTAATGCTGAATACGTTTAACCTAAGGTTGATCCTTGATCTTTGTAGTTAGGCATGGAACACCATCTATCTTCTTTTATGCAGTCTTTTCAGCCTGCCGTTAACAGTGCGGTTGTGTGTCTTGATTCCGGTCTTTGACACGGTCGCACAGCCGCCGTGTCTTTAACGGTGAGGACTTGTTGTCGCACAGGCGGCCTGCCAACTACAATGTTCAATGGTGGGGGAAAGTGGATGCTTTACTTCGATTACCTGCTCAACGTAAACCGACTGCTCATAGCATCTATTTTCAGTCTACAGTATACAGACGCGCCGACGTTCCCCAGGCAGCAGAGCCGGCGTAGCGTCATCGGAACGGTGCGGCAACAGAAACGGAACATCGATGGAATGGACGGTGTGGACGCTTTCAGTGTCAGTATGGACACTTCAGCGTCAGTGTGGACGCTTCAGCGCCAGTGTGGGCGCTTCAGCATGTGTGTGGACGCTTCAGTGTCCGGGTGGACGCTTCAGCGTCCGGGTGGACGCTTCAGCGTCCGGGTGGACGCTTCAGCGTCCGGGTGGACGCTTCGCTACCTATGACAATAGACTTTGATGTCTACCTGACCATGAACGTCTAGTGTTAAGTTATTGTTGCTCCAGGCGCTATATTAAGAAATTAATCTTAATTAGAAAGATATTACATTCTCGGACCAAGGCCGGCTGGGCTAACTCTTGGTTGTGAGAACTAGAATTAAAACCTCTAAGTATTGAGGTCTGAATTCTGAATCATAAGGAGTGGATTCCTAAGAATCAAGACTTCTCCTCCTAGGATAGAGATTGTAAAAGGAAGGGAATAACTTTTAGAAGCTCATGAGAATTTTTCTAAAGAGTTTCCCTCATATTTTTTACCTGCTGCTCCTCGTTCCGACTTCAGAGTTTTCGCTAGTTGAGTTGATGGTGTCTCTAGTTATTTTATTTTATTATTTTTACAAGCCAGCTACAACCCAAAGGGCTCCTTCAGGGAACGTTGGCCTAGTAAATTAATGGTAAAATAAATTAATAAATTAACATTAAATCATTCTCAGGAAAATAACGAACCTTACTATAGAGATTGATACAGCGCTTGCAGCTGCAACAACAGAAAGGGCATTAAGGCCTTATATGAGAATAGAACGTAAAGTATATCTCCCACCACGGGCAGATCTTTTATGATTTAAGGTATTGTTTTTAAACCGCTCTTGTTAGTGACTCGTAAACATAGCGTAGTGCTTTGGAGGAGGTGTTTGTTTGTGTTCACCTTGCCCCCAGTCCTATATCTCTTCCTTACGTTCCAACCCTTGGAAGAAGGAAGGTCGGTAGGCTGAGGTTCTTCGCGGACCTTGTGCATTTAACGTCTGGTTCCGCCGAGCGATATTGTTGAGGCAGTCCAAGACGTTCTTTCTCCACTTTGGAATGACTACGTTGGAATGTCATGAAGCGATCAGTTCGTCATTGCTATGGTTTCATGGATCTTGTAACTGTTTTCTGCATATTAGAATGCAGTTCCCTGACGAGAATGACTTTCTACGTTTTCCCTATCTTCCAGACTAGGAAGTTACTCGTCATGTATGCAGGCGAACAGAATTTTCCTTCGCAAACGTGTTTTGTTGCTTAAACAGGAAGCAATCGAGTGTGTTTTTTCTTCCGCGAGAGAAGCGGAAGTCAGACAAGTCACATACAATCCTAGCTCTTCCTCTGGATTCTGACTCACTTTCAGGGAGGAAAGGCTTTGCCCTCATCGAAGGTCGCAAAACCTAGACTTGGTAGTCACCAATCAATTTGTCCTAGACCTTTCAGGAGTCGTATGTTTTCTTATCCTGCAGTATCTAACGTTTGCCGGAAGTTTTTTCTTTTTGGAAGAAGGCGACATGTTGGCACCAGAATCGTGTAAGACACATAGTTCTTAGGGGGGAAAAGGTGCTCAGTCTGCTTCTGTTCACAATTCTTTCCCTCCCCCAGTTTGGGGAAAGGTCTATTACTTTCTTCTGAGGTCTAGCGTCTACTGTTGACGGTATCTCACAGCATTGGATACGTTCAGTTCGCGTACAAGGCGCGCTTGAAATGTCATAGGGACTCTCCCAGGTCGCTCTCATGACTGCGGTTGATGTTCTCTCCCGGCCTTCGCCCATGCTTGGGTTGGCGCACTCACTACTCTGCGAGTGTAGATTTGGCCTGAGCTAAAAGAGGTCTATTTCATCTGTGTTTAGCGTTTACGATTCTCGGGGGGAGAAAATTTTCTCCTCCTAAAGAGTAAGGACTACCAGAGATCAAAGAAATGGTTTTCCGACCAGTGTCAGAAGGCTTAGTTCTCCTATGCTTAGTAACGCTTCCTCGCAGAGATATGCTCGTGTTACGAGAAGCGTTAGAGCGGGTGCTTGTAGAAGTCTGGTCTCTCTCTTTCGGCAGACGTCACGCAGACACAGACGTAAGTTCTGGTCTCTCCCTCACGCAGTCACAGACGCAGACGCCAGTGTGGTCGTATGTTGTACGCTGACAGTCAAAGTTGATCATTTCAACAAGTTGTCACATTTTCGCGGGCTGCGGGACGCGTGACTCTCACTCATGCGTACGCATCCTACACGCGGACAACTCTCGGCAATCAGTTCCGTCTTTCCGTCAATGACCGGTCGAGATGCTGTCGCCTCCACGCAACACGCTGTAGATTTACAGCAAGCAGGGCTCTCACACAGGGCTGTTTCCACGTGATAAGGTGAACGCATACAGCATGCTGACACCTTACGGCAATGCAAGCACATGCGACATTATGGTCGCATGCTAGACGCATATAGTCAAGTCTTTTTTCTCACAGCAGTATAAACAGACTACAGTATTGTCTCTCCTTCCCTTCGTGTGTCTCTGGCTTCGCAGCTAACGCTCCCTCGTGTCAAGCTTTGGCTTAAAGTTTGTTGAACACTCGCTTATTACACACGATCAGGTCTTAACCTCACAGCATAAGGTTCACGTTGTTGATGCTTCTTTTCAACAAGCCTAGCTTTAATATCGGTTTCTTGCGACCGATATAGACGAGTTTTTGGGAGGCGGTTTTAGATCCCTATTCTCTCTCACGACATGTTGGGTGTAGGCAGCATGCTGGAACCATACTGGACTCATGCTGGGACCATGCTGGGTGCATGCTGGAAGTATGTCTTTAATCCTTTTCCCCGTGTCAGGATCACAAACGTTTTATGTCAAACCTTCAAGCTTTAGGCCTAGCTGCCCCCAGTATTTTGGAAAACCCCCAAGATCTAGAGGGTTGTTTAAAGGAGACAGCTGAGGCTTTGGCTTGTACAAAGGACATTTGCCTCAAGGTTTTTCAACCCAATTAGAGTGTTTTATGGAATGGAGTAGAGCTAGAGCCAGCTCTTCATTAGGTAACTCTAACACAAGTGGTATATTTTTTCTTAGACCTTAGAAGAAAACACATTTTCTTTCCTCCCCGGCCATCAAAGGGTACAGGAGTTTGCGAGCATCTGTCTTCAGACGCAGAAGATTGGATCTATCAAATAGAGACCTTATAGGTCTTCTCAGATCATTTGAGAGGACTTGGAGGCATCAGCAAGATGCACCAGCCTGAAATTTAGGGTTCGTTTCTGGAGTTTCGCGGTAGTGACAGATCTGACTCTTTACTCTTGGTTTCTTTTTAAGGCCTAACTTTGGAGACTTTCTGAGTAAGTCTACCATAGTTGAGATTCAGTGAAGTTCACTCTTTTAGCAAGAACACGGACTTCACATTGGTTAAGCCATAGGTACCTTGCAACCTGGATTCTTGGTTATTAACAAATATCTTTCTCATCCATAGCTTAAATCTTTTGGGATCTCTATTCTCTCGAATTTGGTTTGGGATGGGCTGAGAAGAGTTTTTTTGCCCGATTAGAAAGATGAAGTTTTATTGGGACAAGAACAAAGAGGTTAAGAGTCTATTCATAACTCTTGGGTGCACGGTCAAGAAGCCTGCGCTATCCATGTCTTAAACATTCTTTCATCTCGTACAGACTTTGGTTACAAAGGTTTTTTCCACACGGTTGGGTGACAGATCATAAGATGTTGAAAGAGTAAAGACTCACGAAGTTAGAGCTGTAGAAGCTTCGGTAACTTTTAAACTAAACTGTTCTCTGCAGAGCATCGCATATACAGCCTTGTGAAGGGGTAATCCTGTATTCGCCTTGCATTACTTTTACCGTGTCCAGTCTCTTTATGAAGACGTCTACGTTCTGGGATCACTTGCAACAAGGAGTGCAGTAGTAGGTAAAACATTCTCCACTACATTTCCCTAAATTCCTAGTACCCCTGTTCTTCTCTTGGAACTGTTATATATATATTTTTATGATTGTACGTGAAGGTTGTTCGGCAATCTTCCGCAATCTTTGACCTAGTCAGGTGGTCATTTTGTTCCTAGAGAGCGCCCGGAACAAGGGTATTAGTTGAGGTCCTGTCATGTTATAGGTGGTTGTACCGTTTGACAGCTCCCAGAGATCATCAGCCCCGAGTGGATCACTGGATCTCCTAAGGATAACAGAAAAAATGAGGCAGAGCATTGCTGTCAGTTTCCTTATCAGGTTAGAACTGCTTAAGTTGTTTATGTAACTCTTAAGTGAATTTCCAATTATGCAGCTGTCTCTGACCCGCCACCAATGGGTGGTAATCAGCCATTATATAACCAGCGGCTAAGTTTTATATTTAAAAATTATATTTTCATAATAAAATAAATTTTTGAATATACTTACCCACTGGTTATATACGTTTTAGACCCACCCTCCTCCCCTCTAGAGACCATGGGGCATGGAAAATCTGAATTGGTTGGGTATAGTTCTACCTGTGGTACCGCAAGGGCGCTGGGGTACACCTGGCATATCTGCGCTAGCTGCGCAAAAGATTTTGAATTTCCTGCCGATGCGTCCAGGGACTTTAGCCATTATATAACCACCGGGTAAGTATATTCAAAAATCCATTTTATTATGAAAATATGATTTTTAGTGAATCAAGGAGTGTTCTTCAAGCTTTTAAAAGTTTTTAATTCTAGTAACCCTCTAGTTATAAAGATTTTAGAATGGCTTTATATTATTGGACGGAGAGGTTTAACAGTTCGATTTTGCTGGGTTCCACCACATGTAGGTGTGTCTTGGAATGAGAAGGCAGATTTACTGGCGAAGAATGCGGCATCCGAGTTGCTACCAAGGAGGTATCCCATTCCCTGTAATGATTGCGTACCTTACACCAAGAAATTGGTTTGTAATAAATGGCAACAGCACTGGGATAGTCAAGATGGCAATAAAATGAGGGAAGTAACAAATATCATATCATCTTGGAGGTATAACATGATACCCCGAAAATTGGAGACGACTCTTTGTTGTCTTGGTATAGGTTACACACGGTTGACACGAGTTTCTGCTGAAGGGCAAACACCAACCGTATTGCGTTGACTGTTTAGTACCTTTAACAGTGAGGCATTTGTTGACTGAATGCCCTAATTTTACTAACTTAAGAAATAGATATCTGTTTGAGGCTCGAGGCGAGTATGGCTGGTTCATCCTTGCCTAGATTCTTGGACATGATGTGTCCTACTATGCGAGCGGAATTTTTCTATTTATTTCAGAAGCATGTCTTCTGAAAATTATTTAACTATTATAATGACTTCTTAACTTTTATGGTTTTAATTAAATTCTCTTATTTTTCGTATATAATAAATGCTATCGGGGTCAATGACCTTAGATGTCAGGATGCCAGAAAACTTTCAATCAATCAATCGGTCAATCTGCACTTGCTACATCTACTGATACAGCCCCCTGGACCCGATGGAATTCCATATGCTATGATTAAACATGTACATTTTAATACAAAGTTATTTATTTTACGCATTTATTAGAATATGGCATGATCATAGTTATCCAAGTGTTGGGGAACTAGCCATTATTTAAGCCTTTTTAAAACCCGGTAAGGATACATTTTTAGCAGCAAGCTGTTGACCTATTGCACTGACATCTTGCTTATATAAGATCATGGAGAAGATGGTCAATGCAAGGCTGATGTGGTACCTTGATAAGGCTATTTTATCACCCATTCATTGTGGATTCAGGAAAATGCACTCAACTGATGTGTTGATATGACTTGAATTGTCTATTTGTAAAGCCTTTGCTTCCAAAGAGCACCATATGATACTGCACGGAGATATGGTATAATTAAAACCATTCATGAATGGGGTTTAAGAGGAGAGCTATCACTATTTATTCAGTCATTTCTTTCGCATAGAGTTTTCCAAGTGAGAGTGGGGAAAACTATCAGAGAGCAAATGTTAGGAAGAAAGAGTTCCCCAGGGTACTGTGGTGAGTGTGACTATTCGCACTAGCAATTAATGGGATATCCTCGTCATTCCCCAAGATATCCTCTCTACACTATTTGTGGATGATCTCTCTATATCATTTGCTGGAGGTAGAATTGCAATGGTTGAGAAAACTACAACTCGCAATTGATAAAATTATTCAGTGGGCTGATATGAATTGGTTTAAGTTTTCAACAAGCAAAACTACTATTGTTCGTTTCTGTTGTATCCGGGGATTACATCCAGACCTGGATATATACATGAAAGGACAAGGGATCCCATGTGTAGGGAAAGCAAAATTTTAGGATTGATTTATGATTTTAGGTTGACCTGGGTCCCACACTTAAAGGCATGAAAAGTTAAATGTCTTGAAGCACTGAATCTTTTAAGAGTATTGTCCCATACATCATGGGGGCGGACCGTATAACTATTTTCAAATTTTACAAGGCCTTAATTTTTTCCAAAATTAGTTATGGGTGTGAAGTATACTCCTCAACCACCCCAAGCCAGGTAAAGATATTAGATTCAGTACATCATGCTGGTGTTTGATTGTCCACAGGAGCATTTAGAACCTCACCTATCCCAAGTCTCCATGTTGATGCCGGAGAGTTGTCTCTAGACCATTACTGAATGCCTTTCATTTTTCGGTATTGGTTTAGGTTACAAATCTCCCTAACTCTCTAGCCTTTCAGACTGCAAGTCTTGTAAGGAACTCGACATACTTTAAGTTGCACCCAGAATCTCCTCAACCTTATGGCTTTTGGGTAAAACAATTATTAAACAGGGGTGATATAATTAGAGGTAAGGTGCATCCATTTAAGATATCATCAACCCTCCGTGGAAATTACCAGAGATATCTTTTTGTAAATATTTTATTGGTGTTAAGAAAAATGTGACTGACTGAGAAGGTAGGTCTCTTTTTATGGAACATTTACAGAAACATAAGGAATTAACTTTTATATATACTGATGGCTCCAAATCTGATGCTGACTTTGGATTTGTAGTATATAGTAGTTTTTTTTCAACTGTAGGGGAGCACTTCTTTCAATATCTTCCATATATACTCCGGAATCATATGGCATGCTAACCGCTATTGAGAAAATAGCGTTAAAAGAAGATTAAAATATAACCATTTTTAGTGATTCAAGAAGTGTCCTTCAAGCTTTAGATGTTTTTATTTCTAGTAAACCTTTAGTTTTAAAGATTTTAGAGTGGCTTTTAATCATTGGCCTGAAAGGTATAATAGTTCAATTTTGTTGGGTTCCGGCCCACGTAGGTGTATCTGGATATGAAGAGCCAGATTCATTGGCAAAGAGTGCTGCAGCAGAGTTGCTACCAAGAAGGTATCCCATTCTTTGAAATGATTTTTTACCAGCAATTAAGAATTTTACTTGGCAACAGCATTCGGATAGTTTAAGCAAAAATAAGATGAAAGAAATTGTGATTGTTATATCCCCTTGGAGATATGATGGGATGCCCCGAAAATGGGAGTCTACTCTTTGTCATCTCCGCATTGCTCGCACTCGGATGACACATGAGTTTCTGCTGTCTGGCCAACACCAACCATATTGTGATAACTGTTTAATAACCTTGACTGTGAGGCATATGTTTACTGAATGCCCCTCTTATAGCACAGAAAGAAATAGGTACCGGGTATCTGTTAGAGGCTCGGGGGGAAGATGGCAGGTTCATCCTTGCCGAGATCCTTGGATGTAATGTGTCTTACAATGATAGTGGCCTTTTTAAATTTATATCAGAAGCAGGTCTTCTTAATGCTATTTAACTTTTATAACATATTTACATTTCTGGTTTTAATTGAATATTCGTTTAATCATTATTCATAACAAACGATATTGGCGTCAATGACCTTCGATGTCAGGATACCAGAGAACTCCAAATCAATCCATCAATCCTTGGACATGATGTGTCGTACAATGCTAGTGGCATTTTTAAATTGATATCTGAAGCAGGTCTTCTTAATGCTATTTAACTTTTATAACATATTTACTTCTAGTGGCATTTTTAAATTTATATCAGAAGCAGGTCTTCTTAATGCTATTCAACTTTTATAACATATTTACTAATCTGGTTTTAATTGAATATTCTTTTAATCTTTATTCATAATAAACGATATCAGCGTCAATGACATTTGATATCAGGATGCCAGAAAACTTCAGATCAATCAATCAATCAATTCACTTCGACTTCATGCCTGAAGACTGTCCAGCATCTCCTCGTTCAGAGGATTTTTGCAACAAATTTCTGAAAGGATGTTCAGACACCTTGGACGCTCTTCTGCGTCAGTCTACCAGGCTAAGTGATCTCTTTTCTGTGGTTGGTTTTGTGGAAGGGGTATCCCTTCCCTCGATTCATCTATTTTAATAATAGTGGAGTTTCTTATATGCCTCCGGGAAGAAATGATTCTCCCGGTTTCAGCAGTCAAAGGCTACCGCTCAGCCTTGAGTCTCGCCTTCAAGCTGGAGTAAGTAGATATTTTTTTCCTTGGAACTTTCTATCCTCATACGGAGTTTTGAGATTACCTGTCCCCTGTTAGAAGTTAGACCTCCTCTTTGGAATGTGGTTCGAGTCCTTCATTCTTTGAGGGGAGCTCCTTACGAACCATTACGCCAGGCAACAGATTGTCAACTTACTCTGAAGACCGTGTTCCTACTCGCTCTTGCTTCAGTTAAGAGAGTGGGTGAATTGCATAGTCTATCCTACGACGTCTCCCATTTAAGGGGATGTGAAAGGTGATTCTCAGCTTTGTCCCTGAATTTATTGTCAAAACTCAAAATTCAGGGTACCGGATCCTCGATTCGGTCCCTTTAGGAATGAGGGTCTTCGTTCGATAACCGGAGAGCCAGACCAACTGGTACTTGGCCCAGCAAGGAGTCTGAGGTGCTACTTAAAAAGAACAGCAGCACCTTGCCCCCGTGTGTCGGCACTCTTTGTCACTACGGGGAAAGTAAAGAGGAGGGTCATGAGAAACTCTAAGTCTCATCATGGATTTGCAAGGTCAATGACCTGGCGATTAACCCTGACCCTCTTCCACCATGACGACCCATAGCTCATGACATCAGTGTCATTGCAACTATTCTGTGGCGCAGGTATTGCAAGCAGGTTTGTGGAAGCGTAAGAAGATCTTCACCGCCCACTATCTGCAAGACGTAACTCAAGGAACATGGAAATCTTTTACATTGGTCCTGTGGTGGCTGCACAGCAAGTGATCTAAACACGTCAAGCTCTTTGATGGACAAGTAGCAGAGGGTTGAAGGCTGGGATTACCCAGGTTAGTCTTGGGTGAATGAGTTAGAATGACTGGCTTCCTTCTTTCCTTCACCTTCCCCTCCCTTGGGGAATCAGCACTATGGTAGTTGGCACAACTGACCTCACCTCTCTGCAGGTAAGATCCATTTCCCTTTTGTAACCTAATATAGAAATAATACTTGTTGCATCTCCAATAACTAGCAAGGGGGTATTGGGTAAGGTCTAAGTACTCTCAGATTCCTATGACTTGGAGATCCTATTACTAGACCAAGTCATGTTGCTAGTTTCACAAACACAGCTTGCGTAACAATTTTAGCAAGGTGCAAGGTTCCTACCACTTACGATTTATATCGTAAGAAATGAACCCCGGGTCAAATGCCAAGAGCCAGTTGGCACTGATTGCCACCCTCCTAAGATGTAAGTTATCCCTTATAAATAGCAAAGGTTTGTATTGAGTGATAGAACAAATGACAAATTTGAAAGTGATTTATATTTTTCCTAACGATACAAACCTAGAGCTATTTATACAGATTGGTTCACCAGCACATATCCCCCAAGAAAGTCCTGCCCGTAAGCAAGGTGGGTGATTAGCCCAGGTGTATCAGAGGGGTAGCCGGCTACCCCCTACCCTTTCCGCCAAATAGTGGTTGGGGTAGTTATCTCCCAGAAAAGTCTTGTTGCTAGTCTTTCAGCTATAGCGAAAGTAATACATACATACATATACCAAAGGCACTTCCCCCAATTTTGGGGGGTAGCCGACAACAACAAGAAACAAAACAAAAAAAGGGGACCTCTACTCTCTACGTTCCTCCAGCCTAACCAGGAACTCAGCCGAGTTCAGCTGGTACTGTTAGGGTGCCACAGCCCAACCTCCCACATTTCCACCACAGATGAAGCTTCATACTGCTGAGTCCCCTACTGCTGCTACCTCCGCGGTCATCTAAGGCACCGGAGGAAGCAGCAGGGCCTACCGGAACTGCGTCACAATCGCTCGCCATTCATTCCTATTTCTAGCACGCTCTCTTGCCTCTCTCACATCTATCCTCCTATCACCCAGAGCTTTCTTCACACCATCCATCCACCCAAACCTTGGCCTTCCTCTTGTACTTCTCCCATCAACTCTTGCATTCATCACCTTCTTTAGCAGACAGCCATTTTCCATTCTCTCAACATGGCCAAACCACCTCAACACATTCATATCCACTCTAGCCGCTAACTCATTTCTTACACCCGTTCTCACCCTCACCACTTCGTTCCTAACCCTATCTACTCGAGATACACCAGCCATACTCCTCAGACACTTCATCTCAAACACATTCAATTTCTGTCTCTCCATCACTTTCATTCCCCACAACTCCGATCCATACATCACAGTTGGTACAATCACTTTCTCATATAGAACTCTCTTTACATTCATGCCCAACCCTCTATTTTTTACTACTCCCTTAACTGCCCCCAACACTTTGCAACCTTCATTCACTCTCTGACGTACATCTGCTTCCACTCCACCATTTGCTGCAACAACAGACCCCAAGTACGAGGGGGCTGGGAACCCCCTCTCCTGTATAAAACTTCCTGTGAGACAGCGAAAGTAATATCCCCTATAAATAGCTCCAGGTTTGTATCGTTAGGAAAAATAAAAATTACTTCCAAATTTGTCATATTTGTATTGTACACCTCAGTATCACCATGTTGACCTTCTGCAGAATGAAAGCCATCTTATACTTAAATCTCTCTTTTTGTATTAAAAAGAATTTTTTTTGCAGTTCAGCGTGAAATGGGAGGCCATGGACCAAGAAAAATGTTCATCACTCCTTCTCGTTGGCAGTGGCACAAGTTTAAGGATATGTTTCATTTTTATGTCATGTTAGGAGTAATACCACTTGGTGCACTGGTTTTAGCTGTTAATATTTTGATTGGCCCTGCTCAGCTCACACCTATTCCAGAAGATTACACACCAAAGCACTGGGAGTACTACCCTGTAAGTACTGTATATGATTACAAAAGATATGTTGTGTGTATAGTTACCCCTTACCATTTGTGAATTTGCTTTTCACTGGAAGGGCCTGGCATTTCAAAGTGCAATTTGTTCAAATATCTAATACAAACTTTTTTGCCGCTTTACTATTGATATATTCGGCGAAAGCTGAAAACTAGCCATAAAACTTTTAGCGAGATATAACTGCCTGTCGCTAATTAGCGGGGCTAGACCAGCTACCTCGCTCACACACGCACCGGTGATATGACTCCGCTTTTTATTTTATTTTGGCTGTGTAGAAAGCGGAGGTACCATCACTCTCCTATTAACCCCATTTCTTTTGAATAATTGTGTAATTCTCCATTTGTTCCGACACAGATACAAAACTTCGATATTTACTAGGGTATTACTTTCGGCGTAGCTGAAAGACGAACCGTGATAATTTTAGTGAGGGATAACTACCCCATCTGCTAGTTAGCGGGTTGGGGTGGTAGGGTAGACTGGGTACCCCGCTCACTCACACCTCTTGGCTGAGTAACCACTTTACTTTTTGGCTCGGTAGAGGACGGACATGCTGCCCTTCTCTCCCGCAAAGACTTGCTTTGATTTATTTTTGTTTATTTTTTATTTTTATTTTTTTGTTTTCTTTTGTGTTTTCATTTATCTTACATAAATTGAGTGTATATATGTATAAATGGAAATATACGTTGTTAGATACGTGTAACTTTAATTGCTGTTGACAACGTATCCAACTGCCTCGCCGTAGGGAGTTGTCATTGCCGCCCTTCCTTGCGACCGATGGTCGGCAGGTTCTCAACACTGCCTAGTGTTTGTTTAATTACAGAATTAAAGTGTATAACAGTTCTGCTCCCTTTTGAGAAATTATCTTACAAGGTGGTGACTTATTCCCCGAATAGTGTATTTTGTGCAACGGAGCATGAATTGTAATTGATAAATTTTTTTCACAGGTAACAGCGATGTAGAACACAAGGCCGAGTGCTACGGCCGCCTTGTTCGTTATCCTGCACTCTTTGATAGCTCGTGAGCTGCTCACATTACGAGGTAGCATTCGCTGTCAACCTTCAACTTTGTTCCTCCTCTGAGGGGAGAGAGAGTGATTTTTGTTTACGCCTATGCTTTTTTCCCATAGATCTGAGAGAAAACTTTACTTAGGCTATGTCCTCTTGCGGGGGGACTTCTCTCTCGTTCGCCAGAGAGATTTTTACGCCTACGCTTTTTTCCCACAGAGCTGGGAGAAAGCTTACCTTAGACGATGTCCTCCTTCGAAAGGACTTCTATCGTTCACGAGAGTGAGTTTCTTACGCCTACGCTTTTTTCCCATAGAGCTGGGAGGAAGATGGTTTTAGGCGATGTCCTTCTTCGGGAGGATTTCACTCTCGTTCGCGAGAGAGAGATTATTAGGCCTATGCTTTTTTTCCCATAGAGCTGGGAGAAAGCTTGTCTTTGGCGATGTCCTCCTTCGGGAGGACTTCTCCCTCGTTCGCAAGAGATATTTTAAGCCCATGCTTTATTTCCATAGAGCTGGGAGAAAGCTTGTCTTAGATGATCCGTCGGGAGAACTTAACTCTCGTTCGCGAGAAGTAATTTGTAGGAGCTTGCTGATCCACCAGGGGCAGTGGCAGAGCTTTCTCCGAAGCAGGTTATCCCTTCAGGGGAACGAGTCTCGTCTTCAAAAGAAGACCGCCTCTGGGCATCGGTGGTCCCCCGTTACGCTTATGGTTCTCCTTCAGGGGCGGAGCGAGAGCCTTCTCTTTAGCGACATTCTCCTTCGAGAGAACAAACCTCTTATGCGAAGGTGTTATAGGAGTCCTTCGGGACTCCGCTCGAAACCTTCGGGACTCCACTCGAAACCTTCGGGTTTCAGTTACGTTGAACCTTCGGGCTCTCGTAACGATGGTAACGTTGAGCCTTCGGGAACTTGTGCCATCAATCATGCTGACCTTTCCGGGTCTCGTGACAGAGGAACCTCGGTTCCTCGTTACGCTGATCCTTCGGGGTCTCGTAACATTAGCTATGCAGAACCCTTGGGCTCTCGTAACTTTAGTCACTCTGACACTTCGGTGTTTTGTGACGGGGAAACTTCGGTTTCTCGTTGCCCTGACCCTTCGGGGTCTCATAACATTAGTTACGCTGAACCCTTGGGCTCTCGTAACTTTAGTCACTCTTGCACTCCGGTGTGTTGTGACAGGGAAACTGCGGTTTCTCGTTACAATGATCCTTCGCGGTCTTGTAACATCAGTTACGTTGAACCCTAGGGCTCTCCTAACTTTAGTCACTGACACTTCGGTGTTTTGTGACAGGGAAACTTCGGTTTCTCATTACGTTAACCCTTCGGGGTGTCGTAACATTAATTACGTAGAACCCTTGGGCTTTCGTAACTTTAGTCACTCTGACACTTCGGTGCTTAGTGACAGGAAAACTTCGGGTTCGCGCAACACAGTTCACGCTGAACTTTCGAGTTCTCGTGACCTGAATCATTCTTTTTATGACAGAGAGTTTTCAAACTCTCGTTGTGTTGATCGTTCGCGCTCACACAACACAAGCTATCGTGAACCTTCGGGTGAGCGTAGCAGTGAGTTCTCTCACCAACCTGAGAGCTCTTGTGCGCATGACCAAGTTGGCGTGCATGGCCAAATTGGCTTGCACGACTGACTTGGGGTGCGCAAGCAAAATGGCAATTACGACGTGCGGGTTCATCCTTTGGCGCGCCATATGCGCAAACATCCTGTTGCTCGCCATGCGCGCGAACATCCTGTGGCTCCCCATGCGCGCGAACAACACACTGCACGCCATGCGCGCGAGCAACCTTATGCGCGCCAGGTGCGCGAACAACCTCATGCGCACCACGAGCCCTCTTAATGAGAGAATGCCTTGATGAAGTCACTGAGCTTCAGCACGGCATTTCATTCCCGTGCTGAATCTTGGTGACGGGCAAGAGGGCTCTCGAACTTCGGGAAATTGCTCCCCCAGTTCAAATCTAAATTTCTCTCTTTCATCTTTTTCTTCTGCTTAATATTACTTCGACTTGCTCCTAATTTTATCAACTTTCTTTCATCTTGCTGTCCTATCTCTATGATTATTATTTTTCTTAGTTATATATATATATATATATATATATATATATATATATATATATATATATATATATATATATATATATATATATATATATATATATATATATATATATATATATATGTAGAAGTTTGCATATATATATATATATATATATATATATATATATATATATATATATATATATATATTATTTTATTTGTTCATTTATTTATTTATCTATTTTTTTTTTTCTATTTTAAATGGCGTGGATATTTCCACATTCGTTATTACTGCCTGCTTAGATGAATGGGAGAAGGGATCACTGTTGGGAGGTATTCGCATTCAAAGCTATATATGAGAGTATTGGATGATCTCAGCCATCCCAAAGATGGTTTGGACCTTTTTGGCAGAACTACTCTCAAGGGTTGGGTCATCGGAATCCAGGGGGATCCAATCCTTGAGGTGGGACTCTTGGCTTTTGGCCGGAAGCCCATCATTACAGATATGGGGAGGATGATTCCATATTACCTTGGTCTCAGTCCTAACAGGCGGGTTTAGCTTACACCTGTGCCTCTATATCTGTTTTGATGCTATCCTTCGGGTAGGGTATGGAGTGGACCATCTGGGAAGTATACTCTCATTGTGCCGATAGTGGAGAATACAAATTTCCTTTCCAACGTATGATACTTTCTTATAATTCTCAAGCAGGTACCCCAACAAAACAACAACAAAAAACATGAAAATCCCACCCTTAAATATGGACCCTTCAAATGCTGACTCCCCATCCCCTGGATTTGCTGACTCTCCCCCGGCACTGTTGACGACTTCTGCTACTGTAATTAAGGAAAATTTTGTTGACGACCTTCAAACTAAAAAGGACCACTCTACTGATATTAAAAAATCTAGCAATTTGGGTAACACATGGAAACTACGATTCCTTCATGTTTCCCAAATCCCATTAGAGACAAATTATGATGATATATATAGAGCATTTGAGTGCTATGGATTGATAAAGGAAATAAGGATGAGACTTGGAGATGAAAAATGGGAATCTTGGATATGTTTTGAAAGTCATGATGAAGCGTTTAATGCCATAAGTAATATTAGTAGTATCAAAATTAACGAATTGAACATCATGGGAGCTCTTTGTGATAAGGTCCCAAAGGAATTGGATGTGTACAAACCTGCTGATTGGTTTGAAAAAGATAGAAATGTACCCATGCCTTCACAGAGAAAACCCAAACCACCAATGTGGCTCTTAGCTGAACCTAAAGGGATAATAGGAAATTATTTTAAGATATGTAAGTTTATCCAAAAAAAAGTAGGAACCATAGCACCTGGAGATATATCTCATTTTGGGAAGAATAGTTATCTCATCCATGCCAAATCTTCGACTCAGTCTGCAATACTGTCTAACTTACAGACAGGATGTGATGAAATTACATTGGAAATGAAACCTCATCTAAATTTTAGTTATGGAAGGGGAGTGGTCTTTAATAAGGACCTGTACGAATTTACAGAGGAGGAGATACTTTCTATGTGTCCATTAAATGTATGGAAAGTGCATAAGGTTCCTGGAACTTCAATGATTATACTTACTTTCCAGGATGCTGATGTACCTTTCCATATTTTTATTGAAAATGAAAGGATTAAGGTTCGGCCTTTCAAACAAAAGCCCCTGCAATGTTTTAATTGTTTTAAATTTGGACACCCATCCAAAGTTTGAAAAAATGGAAAAATGTGTGGTATTTGCTCCAAAACTTATCATGGAGAATGTACACTTGAGGCCAGGTGTTCAAATTGCAATTTGAATCATAAATCAACTGATAGGAGATGTGAACTGTATAAGTTGGAGGAAGCTGCCCTAAACAAATCAAGTTTAGAACACATAAGTGTGGGACATGCAAAAAGACTGTTGAATAAATCAACCAGCTATGCAAAGGCCTTAAAATCAAAGGTAAATTTACCACAGGAGACAGCAACCCCACCTAGCACTACCAGTAATCCTAAGAAAAGAAATACAACCTCTGATAATAAAGTACTGCATGACAAGGTAATCATATTGCCTTCTGAGGCTCTGCCACAGCGTATTAAAAATGGGTCATTGCCCATTTCTGTACAGCCTTCGTCCCCCATTACCAACATTAGTACTAACCTCTCCCAGGCCATGTCCTTGCCTGACTTGATGGAGATGCCACCTGACACTGAGTTACCAGGTGCACCTGTATTGGGGAAGGTGCAAAAACCTGGTCGCTCAAAACCTACTAATCAGAAAAGAGAGAGACCTCCATCTCTCTCGCCCCCTTCCATAAGAAATATCAAAATTACGACGTCAAATAAATATGATGATTTGTCTGTTGATATTTCTGATCTGGAAGTCAATTTAAATAAATCGGAAATTCAAGTGGAGGTCCACCAACCTCAACAGTCAGATCAAAAAGACAAAAAGAAAATCATAAATGCTAAACCCAATATATCAAGACCCTCTTTAATAAAACCACCTAAAAGTAGTGTTAGATCAAAAACTGCTAATGGGAAGACTCCATCCAATGGGTCTACCAAATTATAAACCATAGTTTTTTCCTCCATTTTGCAATGGAATTGTCAGGGTTTAAGGGCCAAATATGAAGAACTTAAGCTCCTTATTCATGAGCATTCCCCCATAATTTGTCTACAGGAGAGCAAACTTGATCATAATACCCCTTGTCCTCGCGAATATATTAGTTATAGGACACCATATGATCACCAAGTGGGGAGCCATGGCGGAAGTCTCACATACGTTCGTCGAGATGTTCCCCAAGTTTCTCTGTGTATTCGTACAACTCTGCAGGCAGTGGTTGTACAGATTGACATAGGGCGAAAATATACAGTTTGTTCTCTGTACTTGCCTCCAAATGATAACATTTTGTATGATAACTTAGTAGAGGTGATTCAACAACTCCCTCAACCTTTTCTTTTACTTGGAGATTTGAATGGTAGACATCCTTTGTGGGGTGATGTTTTAGCAAACACGAGGGGAAATATCATATCATCAATTGTGGAAAATGAAAATGTGGGACTCCTTAATACAGGAGAGTCCACACACTTTCATGTCCAGACAGGTACGTTGTCATGTATTGACCTATCAATCGTAAGCTCTAATTGCCTTTTTGACTTCGATTGGAGAACATTAGATGATTGGCATACTAGTGATCATGCACCAATCATTATAAACACCAACAATGGTCCACCTTTACAGGGATTGCCACGATGGAATCTTGACAAGGCGGACTGGGATAAATTTCGTGAGCTAAGCGAAATTGAGGGGGATGCAGGACAAGTTGAAAATATCGATGATGCCATAGACTTACTGAATGGAACTCTCCATACAGCAGGAGTCAATTCAATTCCCAAAACAACAGGGTTATTCAAACGACGACCAGTCCCGTGGTGGTCTTCAGAACTAACTGCCCTCCACAGAGCCACAAGAAGATCTTTAACACGATTGCGTAGACGCAGAACTGATGAGAATTTAATTATGTACAAGAAATGTAGAGCACAGTTCCGTCGTGCCATGAAAGAAGCAAGGCGCCAGTCATGGATGTCTTGTTTCCTCCATTAACAGTAGAACACCACCATCTTCTGTGTGGAGGAAAGTAAAAAAGATAGCTGGCAAATTCACCCCCAACCCACCACCAGTGTTGAAGGTGAATGGCCAGTATGTAACTGAAGCAAAGGAAGTTAGCAATGCCCTGGCTAATCATTTTTCAAATGTATCCAGCAAGTGTGAAGGAGCCCCTGGTCACCAGTATAGGAGCGCTGAAGAAAAGAAAATTTTAAATTTTGCAACAAGAAGGGAAGAGTCGTATAATTCTCCTTTCACTGAAAGAGAATTTGATTCCGCACTTGCTCATTGCAACGATACAGCCCCTGGACCCGATGGAATTCCATATGCAATGATTAAACATGTACATTTTAATACAAAGCTATTTATTTTAAGTATTATTAATAGAATATGGCATGATCATAGTTACCCAAGTGTTTGGGAACTAGCCATTATTTTAGCCTTTTTAAAACCCGGTAAAGACAAGTTTTTAGCAGCAAACTATCGTCCTATTGCATTGACATCTTGTTTATGTAAAATCATGGAGAAGATGGTCAATGCAAGGCTGATATGGTACCTTGAAAAGAAAGGTATCTTATCACCGATTCAATGTGGATTCCGAAAAATGCACTCAACGACTGATGTGTTGATACGACTAGAGTCTTTGCTTCCAAACAGCACCATGTTACAGTATTTTTTGACCTTGAAAAGGCATATGATACCACATGGAGATATGGTATACTTAAAACCATTCATGAATTGGGATTGAGAGGAGAGCTGCCACTATTTATTCAGGCATTTCTTTCACGTAGAGTTTTTCAAGTGAGAGTTGGGGAAACACTATCTGAGAGTAAGTGCCAGGAAGAAGGAGTTCCTCAGGGTAGTGTGCTGAGTGTAACCCTTTTTGCACTAGCAATTAATGGGATATCCTCAGCCATTCCCCAGGATGTTCTCTCAACATTATTTGTGGATGATCTCTCAATATCATTTGCTGGCACTAGAATGGCAATGGTTGAGAGAAAAATCCAACTCTCTATTGATAAAATTATCCAGTGGGCTGACATGAATGGATTTAAGTTCTCGACAAGTAAAACTACCGTTGTCCATTTTTGTCGTATCCGGGGAGTACATCCAGACCCGGATATATACATTAAAGGTCAACGGATACCATGTGCAAGAGAAGCGAAATTTTTAGGTTTGATATTTGATTGTAGGCTGACATGGGTTTCTCACTTAAAAGCATTAAAAGCTAAATGTGTTGAAGCTCTGAATATCTTAAAAGTATTGTCCCATACATCGTGGGGGGCAGACCGCAATACCATTTTAAAATTATACAAGGCCTTGATTTTTTCCAAAATTAGTTATGGTTGTGAGGTATATTCTTCAGCCACCCCAAGCCGGTTAAAAATATTAGACTCGATACATCATGCAGGTATTAGATTGTCTACTGGAGCTTTTAAAACCTCGCCTATCCCAAGTCTCCTTGTTGATGCTGGAGAGTTACCTCTAGACCTTTACCGAATGTCTTCCATTCTTCGGTATTGGTTTAGATTGCAAAGACTCCCTAACTCTCTCGCCTTTCAGACTGCAAGCCTTGTAAGACATGCATCATACTTTGAGTTGCACCCAAAATCTCCTCAACCTTATGGCTTTCGGGTGAAACGATTATTAAATAGTCTAGATATAATTAGAAATAAGGTACTTCCATTCAAGGTATCACCAACGCCTCCATGGAAGTTAACAGAGATATCTTTTTGTAAATATTTTATTGGAGATAAGAAGAATATGTCAGACCTAGAAGCCAGGTCTCTTTTTAATGAACATGTTAGAGAACATAGAGGATCAACTTTTATCTATACTGATGGCTCCAAATCTGATGCTGGCGTTGGATTTGGAGTACATAGTAATGGTTTTAATTGTAGAGGTGCACTTCCTCTGACCGCTTCCATATTTACTGCCGAACTGTATGGCATATTAACCGCTATTGAGAAAATAGCATTGGAGAAGGAGGGTAATTTTACAATTTTTAGTGATGCAAGGAGTGTCCTTCAAGCTATGGAAGTTTTTAATTCTAATAACCCTCTAGTTTTAAAGATTTTAGAATGGCTTTTCATTATTGGACGGAGAGGTATAACAGTTCAATTTTGTTGGGTTCCAGCACATGTAGGTGTGTCCGGGAATGAGAAGGCAGATTCACTGGCTAAGGAGGCTGCATCAGAGTTGCTGCCAAGAAGGTATCCCATTCCCTGTGATGATTTCTTACCTGACATCAAGAAATTGGTTTGCAATAAATGGCAACAGCAATGGGACAGTCAAGATGGCAATAAAATGCGAGAGATAACAAATGACATATCTCCTTGGAGGTATAATATGATGCCCCGAAAATGGGAGATGTCTCTTTGTCGTCTCCGTATTGGTCACACTCGGTTGACACACGAGTTTCTGCTGAAGGGCCAACAGCAACCGTATTGTGACGACTGTGTAGTACCTCTAACAGTAAGGTATTTGTTGACCGAATGCTCCAATTATAACAACTTGCGGAATAGATATTTGTTTGAGGCTCGAGGTGAGGGTGGCAGGTTCATCCTTGCCAAGATTCTTGGAAATGATGTGTCCTACCTTGCAAGTGGCATTTTTAGATTTATTTCAGAAGCAGGTCTTCTGAAAAATATTTAACTTTTATGACATTCAATTTTTATGATTTTAATTGAATACTCTTTTATTTTTATTTTATTTTATCTTTTATTTTTGTTTACATAAATTAAATGTTACCGGCATCAATGACCTCAGATGTCAGGATGCCTGAAAACTTTAAATCAATCAATCAAATGTATCCAGCAAGTGTGAAGGAGCTCCTGGTCACCAGTATAGGAGCACTGAAGAAAAGAAAATTTTGAATTTTGCAACAAGAAGGGAAGAGTCGTATAATTCTCCTTTCACTGAAAGAGAATTTGATTCCGCACTTGCTCATTGCAATGATTCAGCCCCTGGACCCGATAGAATTCCATTTGCAATGATTAAACATGTACATTTTAATACAAAGCTATTTATTTTAAGTATTATTAATCGAATATGGCATGATCATAGTTATCCAAGTGTTTGGGAACTAGCCATTATTTTAGCCTTTTTAAAACCCGGTAAAGACAAGTTTTTAGCAGCAAACTATCGTCCTATTTCATTGACATCTTGTTTATGTAAAATCATGGAGAAGATGGTCAATGCAAGGCTGATGTGGTACCTTGAAAAGAAAGGTATTTTATCACCGATTCAATGTGGATTCCGAAAAATGCACTCTACGACTGATGTGTTGATACGACTAGAGTCTTTTGTTTGTGAAGCCTTTGCTTCCAAACAGCACCATGTTACAGTATTTTTTTACCTTGAAAAGGCATATGATACCACATGGAGATATGGTATTCTTAAAACCATTCATGAATTGGGATTGAGAGGAGAGCTGCCACTATTTATTCAGGCATTTCTTTCTCGTAGAGTTTTTCAAGTGAGAGTTGGGGAAACTCTATCAGAGAGTAAGTGCCAGGAAGGAGTTCCTCAGGGTAGTGTGCTGAGTGTAACCCTTTTTTGCATTAGCTATTAATGGGATATCCTCAGCCATTCCCCAGGATGTTCTCTCAACATTATTTGTGGATAATATCTCAATATCATTTGCTGGCACCAGAATGGCAATGGTGGAGAGAAAAATCCAACTCTATTGATAAAATTATCCAGTGGGCTGACATGAATGGATTTAAGTTCTCGACAAGTAAAACTACCGTTGTCCATTTTTGTCGTATCCGGGGAGTACATCCAGACCCGGATATATACATTAAAGGTCAACGGATACCATGTGGAAGAGAAGCTAAATTTTTAGGTTGGATATTTAATTGTAGGCTTACATGGGTTTCTCACTTAAAAGCATTAAAAGCTAAATGTGTTGAAGCTCTGAATATCTTAAAAGTATTGTCCCATACATCGTGGGGGGCAGACCGCAATACTATTTTAAAATTATACAAGGCCTTGATTTTTTCCAAAATTAGTTATGGTTGTGAGGTATATTCTTCAGCCACCCCAAGCCGGTTAAAAATATTAGACTTGATACATCATGCAGGTATTAGATTGTCTACTGGAGCTTTTAAAACCTCGCCTATCCCAAGTCTCCTTGTTGATGCTGGAGAGTTACCTCTAGACCTTTACCGAATGTCTTCCATTCTTCGGTATTGGTTTAGATTGCAAAGACTCCCTAACACTAGCCTTTCAGACTGCGAGCCTTGTAAGACACGCATCATACTTGGAGTTGCACCCAAATTCTCCTCAACCTTATGACTTTCGGGTGAAACGATTATTAAATAGTCTGGATATAATTAGAAATAAGGTACTTCCATTCAAGGTATCATCAACGCCTCCATGGAAGTTACCAGATATATCTTTTTGTAAATATTTTATTGGAGATAAGAAGAATATGTCAGACTTAGAAACCAGGTCTCTTTTTAATGAACATGTTAAAGAACATAGAGGATCAACTTTTATCTATACTGATGGCTCCAAATCTGATGCTGGCGTTGGATTTGGAGTACATAGTAATGGTTTTAATTGTAGAGGTGCACTTCCTCTGACCGCTTCCATATTTACTGCCGAACTGTATGGCATATTAACCGCTATTGAGAAAATAGCGTTGGAGAAGGAGGGTAATTTTACAATTTTTAGTGATGCAAGGAGTGTCCTTCAAGCTATGGAAGTTTTTAATTCTAATAACCCTCTAGTTTTAAAGATTTTAGAATGGCTTTTCATTATTGGACGGAGAGGTATAACAGTTCAATTTTGTTGGGTTCCAGCACATGTAGGTGTGTCCGGGAATGAGAAGGCAGATTTACTGGCTAAGGAGGCTGCATCCGAGTTGCTGCCAAGAAGATATCCCATTCCCTGTGATGATTTCTTACCTGACATCAAGAAATTGGTTTGCAATAAATGGCAACAGCAATGGGATAGTCAAGATGGCAATAAAATGCGAGAGGTAACAAATGACATATCTCCTTGGAGGTATAATATGATGCCCCGAAAATGGGAGACATGTCTTTGTCGTCTCCGTATTGGTCACACTCGGTTGACACACGAGTTTCTGCTGAAGGGCCAACACCAACTGTATTGTGACGACTGTTTAGTACCTCTAACAGTAAGGCATTTGTTGACCGAATGCCCCAATTATAACAACTTAAGGAATAGATATTTGTTTGAGGCTCGAGGTGAGGGTGGCAGGTTTATCCTTGCCAAGATTCTTGGAAATGATGTGTCCTACCATGCAAGTGGCATTTTTAGATTTATTTCAGAAGCAGGTCTTCTGAAAAATATTTAACTTTTATGAAATTCAACTTTTATGATTCTAATTGATTACTCTTTTATTTTTTATTTTATTTTATTTTTTATTTTTGTATACATAAATTAAATGTTACCGGCGTCAATGACCTCAGATGTCAGGATGCCTGAAAAATTTAAATCAATCAATCAATCAATGCGCAACACGAGCATGGAAAGGGTGCTCGCAATCATGAAGGCCACGCGCACGAGCTCCCTTCCGCCTACCAACAGTTCAGCGCAAGAGCGTACGACCATATTGGTGCGCACGCACCATATTGGCGCACACAATCTGATAGGAGCGCACGACAATACAGTGATGCCTCAGGATACGAAAGTAATCCATTCAGTATGCGGTTTCGTATCCTGAGTCGCGTTTTACATGTAAATAGCCTAATCCGTTCCAAGCCTTACAAAAAGTTAGCTTTTCTTTCATAAACACGCTAAACTGTAGTAATAAACATGCAATGGAGCCATTTCTATCATTCAATAATTAACACAACTATTAAAAACAGCCTAATCTATTCCAGAAACCACTATGAGATTATTCAATAATGTAGTTATAGCCAAGTTATCCCCCCCAAGCCCAAAGAAAACGGTCCGTTTTCTTTACTACTGTATAAAAGTTACGGTACAGTACTGTATGTACGTAAAGCATTTAGATCAGTGAAGGTGTATTGTTACCTGTACGTACACCTAAATTAAGGATTGATACCTCTACACTCTGAAAAAAAGGTTACAGTTAATTAGTGTAACAAAAAAGTTGAAACTTACCTTTTGATTGAGACGATGTCCGATAGCGAAGTCGCGGCAGAGGAGGATGGCATAAGGCAGAAAACGTAACAAGTGACAGACTACGTACAGTAATTTACACACTTAACACATTAACACTTAAACGTTACAAAATAAAAAAATGGCAGAAATAATTAACACTTAACATTACGTATGGAAAACTATAAAATGAAAGAAAAAATTACTTTAACACTTAACGGTAACATAAAACTTAAAATTGAAATTTTTTTTTTTACTTTTTTATAACTTTATGTTTTTCATATTTTCTAAATCTCTTCTACTTCTTCATCACTTTCTTTTTTCTGTTTCTTTTCTTTACTTTCACCTTCTACTTCTTCGATCACTTTCTTTTTTCTGTTTCTTTTCTTTACTTTCACCTTCTAATTCTTCATCCCTTCCTCTTTTCTGTTTCTTTTCTTCACTTTCACCTTCGTCTTGGCCTACTAATACCGCTGGCCTCTTTAATAAGAAACTATCCATTGAAGCTTGTTTTTGCCTACTTTTCAACACATTTCTAAAATGCGTTAGGCAAACGTCATTGCAGTGTTGAAGCGCACGGTTGGTATAAACTTTTTCTGGATGTTCCTTTTCGACATAGTCTGCCATTTTATGGAAACATGCAAGAATTTCCTTGATGTCTGCCGTTTTTAAAGGTGCAACATCCTCCTCATCACCGCTAGTGAACTGCTCTTGAACATCACTCACTTGCATCGTCTCCAACTCCTTCAGGTCGTCCGTCGTCAACTCCTCGTGGTGCTCCTCGATAAGTTCATCTATATCCTCCGCGCTAATTTCCAGCCCCATGGACGTACCAAGATGTACGATGTCAGCCACCTCAGACTGCTGAATTGGTTCAGGATCGTCAACGATCTCGGCTTCGCCTCCAGGCTTCCCGAACCCCTCGAAGTCTCGTGCAGAGACAGCATCAGGCCACAGCTTCCTCCAAGATGAGTTTAAGGTACGGCTCGAAACTTCCTGCCAAGCGAGATCGATGAGTTTGAGGCATATCACGATATTAAAGTGATCTTTCCAAAATTCACGCAGAGTGAGGTTTGTACTCTCTGTGACTTGGAAACATCTCTTGAAGAGATGCTTCGTGTACAATTTTTTAAAATTACAGTGAACCCTCGTTTATCGCGGTAGATAGGTTCCAGACGCGGGCGCGATAGGTGAAAATCCGCGAAGTAGTGACATCATATTTACCTATTTATTTAACGTGTATATTCGGACTTTTAAAACCTTCCCTTGTACGTAGTACTGTTAACAAACCACCCTTTAATGTACAGAACACTTAATGCATGTACTACAGCACCCTAAACTAAAACAGGCACAAATATTAAAGGCGATTTTATATCATGCGTTTCCTAAACACCTAAAAAGCACGATAAAAAATGGCAACCAATGTTTTGTTTACGTTCATCTCTGATCATAATGAAGAAACAAACTCATTTAGTGTACAGTACACATATATGTATAGGTTAGTTTTTGCATCGATTATATTGATTATACAGTACTGTACTGTATGTTGATTTGTTTATTACCAATGTTTTAGTTTACGTATTTTTCTTAGGACTTCCAAATGAAATGTTTTTCTTTATGACGCCGCCTGAAACGACGGCGTGTACGCTCAGTAAACAACCACGCTCAGAACAAACAAGGCATTTAACGCGCATGATGATAGTGATAAATAATGATACAGTACATACAGTATTTACAGTAAAAGCATTTACAAAATATGTTACCTTACAAATATAAATTATACAGTATTGTACGTAGCAAAGCAGGAAAACAATTTACGAGAGAGAGAGAGAGAGAGAGAGAGAGAGAGAGAGAGAGAGAGAGAGAGAGAGAGAGAGAGAGAGAGAGATTGTTTTACGTACGTAAATGTAAATTTTAAACAAAAAAAATATGATAGGTTACAACATGTAGACTTTTAAAATCTTCCCTTTAACTTAATGCATACAGTACGTACATTACTAAACTATAAAACAGGCAGTAAGAATATTAAAGTAAAAAATAAAGATTGTTACTGTACTCACCACGAAAGAAGTTGAAGAAAAACTTGAATGGTGATGGCGATGAATTTGATGCACAGTAGAAATGATGATGATGAAGCTGATGATGTGTTCTACTGTGCAGTCAATGATAGTATTTTACGTCCCTTCAGACGGAGGTGTCTTTTCCTGGGACACCTCTTCAACTTCTTCAATTTCTTCCGAAGGCGTACTAGCAGGAGGAACTGGCTCTTTTTTGCGAGGCTGGAAAAACATTGTGATCGGAAGTTGCTGCCGCTGCTTCTTTTTTCGCTCTAAGAGCATCCTGTAGGGAGTCATGATGTCATCGACCTTGTTGGAGAATTGCATAGACCGAACCATATCCTCGTCCCACTCTTGTAACATTTCTTTCGCCTCCTTGATATGGTTGCAGAACTTGGCAAGCCGTTCTAATGTTAAGCCCGTTTCTTCGACATTTTCTTGGGTCTCTTCCTGGGTATCACTCTCTTCCTCACTTGCCGATTTCGTCAGGTCTTCGAGGTCTGCGTCAGTTAGGGGCTGGGAATGGCAGTCCAACAACTCGTCGACGTCTTCAGTCGTCATGTCGCCAAACCCGTCACCTCCAATTATGGCAGCCAACTGCACAGATTTCCGTATTGCAGAGTGTTGGATTTCCGACGGAGTAAATCCCTTGTCGTCGTAAACAATATCGGGCCACAACTTCTTCCAGCTCGCATTCACGGTTGCAGGTTTCATCTCTTGAAGTGCCTTCTGAATATTCTGCAGGCACGTGGCTATGGTGTACTGCCGCCAGTACGCCTTCAAGTTGAAATCTTCATCCTCGTCATCTTGGGCAGCATCCACACACGCAACGAGGTTCGCCAAGGTATTCTTCGTGTAGAGGGCCTTGAACGCCCTGATAACCCCCTGGTCCATCGGTTGAATTAATGACGTGGTGTTGGTTGGCAGGAACTCAACCTGAATGCCCTCATGCGACAGGTCAGTTGCGTGTCCACCAGCGTTATCCATAAGGAGAAGGATCTTGAATGGCAAGCCCTGCTCTACGAGATATTTGCTGACTTGCGGGATAAAACACTGGTGGAACCAGTTGGAGGTCAGCATCTTCGTAATCCATGCTTTTTGATTATGCATCCAGTACACGGGAAGGAGATTCTTATTTTTATTTTTCAAAGCGCGAGGATTTTTCGACTTATAAATAAGCCCCGGCTTTAACAAAAATCCAGCAGCATTGCCACACATCACGAGGGTAACGCGATCCTTGAATGCCTTAAAGCCAGAGGCTTTGGCTTCCTCTTTGAACAGGAAAGTTCGCGACGGCATTCTCTTCCAAAACAAGCCAGTCTCATCCATATTAAAGACTTGTTCCGGCTTGTATCCACCTTCGGCGATAATATTCTTGAACGTCTGGTTCACGTAAGTTTCAGCAGCGGCAGTGTCAGCGGAAGCAGACTCCCCATGCAGGGAAACGCTTTTCAGGGCGAAGCGTTTCTGAAACTTCGCGAACCATCCTTTGCTTGCGGAAAAACGTTTCTGAGGCTGGGAATCAGTGGATGTCCCTGGTTGAGGATCATCTGCATCATCATCATCTTCAGCATGGTTGCCGTCGTCGTCTTTAGGTTCCTTTGCAGCAAAATTCTCATATAAACTCAAAGCCTTTGTTTGGATGGTGTTCGTATCCAACGCTATGTTCTTCTTCCGGCAGTCGGCAATCCACACAGATAAAGCACCTTCCATGCATACGATCGTTTTATTACGCGTTGTAACGACTCGCTTCGCTGATCTGCTAAAGGTGATTGCAGCCGTCTTTCTAATGTTCGCCCCCCAGATGCTGAAGCCTTGATGAGGATGGGGGGCTTAGGGATTAGCAGCTGGGCTCTAATGAACAGTGGGAACTACTTCCCATTGGACCTCGGTGCCCAGCTGTCGATTCAACTAAATCAGTCAGCACTTTCTCTTTTACTTTTGATTATTTCTTTTTTTTCTCCCATCTCTTCCTTTTGGGCTCGATATTGTTGACGACTTTGGCATGTTCGATTTTACTTTGGATGCTGCTTTGTATTTGGCAGAGTGTGGGATGGACTGCATTCCATCTCAACCTGTGCCAATTTAGACGCCATCACCCTCTGGCAGACCCCATTGGGTGCAGACCAAGTCTGTTAAGAGTCGGGCTCCAGTGATCCGGTCTTAAGTCACCCATATTTGCGGGTAATGGGTGACGCCAGGCATTGGAGTCGACGGTGGGAGGGGCTAACTACCCCCACTGACCAGTGTACGCCCACCTTAAGAGAGGCAGCCCCTCTCTAATAGAGGACTGGTCCCCGCTGAAGCCTCTTCTCGTGTTGGGCCACATGGGATAGGAGGACTGACATCCTCCAATAAGAGGTGGATAACCCGGCTTGCTTTTTCAAAAAAACCCAACACCTCTGTTGACGACCTGGAAAATACAAACATGGACCTCGGTACAGACAGCTCCAACTCGGGTTCTAACATTGTAACGTTAGAACCTTATTCACGTCATGTGAATAATAAAACGCTAGAGAAGAAGAGAGAGAGAGTGAAAAATGATGACAGTACAGAAAGATATAGAAAAGTAGAAGTATTACCTGGTCACTATGAAGTAGTGAATTATGAAAAATTTTTTATCTTGGAATTTGAAAACGGAAGAAATGAGCGTATAAATGTTTTTAAAGCTAATAGAGAAATAGTTACTTTATGTGGAGGGCAGCCAAAAATTTTACCCCAGGGAAATGGAAGTCTCTTGATAGAGACACTGTCCCCATTACAAGGTGAAAGGTTAAAAACACTTACAACATTAAATGGTCATAGCGTAAAATGCGTTTCACACCCTACTTTCAACCAGAGTAGAGGTGTGATATATGCTCCAGAATTGTTGGATATAGAGGAGAAAGAAATAGAGGATGAACTGAAAAGTCAAGGAGTAGTTAAAGTAGTCAGAATGAGAAAGAGAGTTGGAGAACAACGTATCCCTCTTGCTACTCTGATTATAACATTTGATCAATGCCGATTACCAAATGTTATAAAAGCTGGATGGCTATCTTTGAAGGTAAAACCATATATCCCGTCACCATTGCGATGTTATCATTGCCAAATGTATGGCCATTTAAGCCAGAAATGTAAAGAAAAACTAAACAATAAGCCAGATGTTTGTGCCAACTGTGGAAAAAGTAGTCATGGAGTATGCATAGAAAACCCTAATTGCATACATTGTGGGGAAGCACACCCAGCTACATCTAAAAGCTGTGTAAAGTTTATTTTTGAAAAAGAAATCCAGGCCATTAGAACCATGGAAAGGGTTACTTTTAAAGAGGCTCGTAAAAGAGCTCTTGAAAAGCAAATAAGACCAGGGGAACCTTTTTCAATGGTTCTGAAGAAAAACTTGTCAAACCACACAGACGAAAATTATATCTCTACTTCTAAGATAAAGAAACAAATGAAAGTAGTTAGAGGTTGAAAGTCCCATCGAAAATCTATATCCAGAAATTGTGGAAAAATCAAAACGGACACTTAAAGATCTGAAAATTATTCAAAAGCCAACTACTCCGATTTTAAACAATAGTACAAACCTCTCACAGGCCGTTTCCTTGCCTGATCTGATGGAGGTTGCACTCGAAACCAATTTACCTGGTGAACCCGTAGTGGGGAAGGTGCAAAAACCTGACAGATCACAACCTTTTAATCGAAAAAGAGAGAGACCTCCCTCCCTCTCTCCTCCTACCATAAGAAACATTAAAGTCACGACTTCCAATAAATATGATATCTTGTCTGCTGATGTTTCTGAACAACTAGAAGGTAAATTGAACCAATCAGAAATTCAAGTTGAGGTCCACCATCCTCCTCAACAATTAGATCAAAAGGACACAAAGAAAAAGAGAAACACAAAACCCACTATATCAAGATCCTCTCTAGAGTTACCTCCGGGAAACATTGTTAGATCAAATATTGCCATTGGGAAGACTTCATCTAAGGTGTCTTCCAAAAAATAAAACATAGTTTTTTCCTCCATTCTGCAATGGAATTGCCTGGGTTTAAGGGCGAAATATGAACAACTTAAGCTCCTCATACGTGAGCACTCCCCTATAACAGTATGTCTACAAGAAAGCAAGCTCGATGCTAATACTCCTTGTCCTTGAGAGTATGTTAGCTATAGGACACCATATGATCAACGAGCAGGGAGCCATGGGGGAAGTCTTATATACATTCGTCGAGATGTTCCCCAAATATCTTTGTCTATCTGTACCCCTCTGCAGGCAGTGGCTGTACAGATTGATATAGGGAGAAAATACACAATCTGTTCTCTTTACTTGCCTCCAAATGATAACATCTCATATGATAATATAGTAGAGGTGATTAAACAACTCCCACAACCCTTTCTCTTACTAGGAGACCTTAATAGTAGACATCCTTTATGGGGTGATGTTTTAGCAAATGCAAGGGGTAATATTATATCGTCAATTTTGGAGAATGAAGATGTCGGACTCTTCAATACAGGAGAGCCCACACATTTTCATGTACAGACAGGTACCTTGTCCTGCATTGACCTATCAGTTGCAAGCTCTAACTGTCTTCTCGATTTTAATTGGAGAACATTAGATGATTGGCATACTAGTGATCATGCACCAATCATTATAAACACCAACAATGGTCCACCTTTACAAAGATCGCCTCGATGGAATCTTGATAAGGCGGACTGGAATAGATTTCGGGAGTTAAGTGAAATTGAAGGAAATGCAGAACAGTTTGAAAGTGTTGATGATGCCATAGACTTACTTAATGGAACTCTTCACACAGCAGGAGTGAATTCCATTCCCAAAACAAGTGGGATATTCAGACGACGACCAGTCCCCTGGTGGTCGTCAGAACTAACTGCCCTGCACAGAGCCACAAGAAAGTCTTTAACTCGATTGCGCATGCACCGTAATGAGGAGAATTTAGTCATATACAAGAAAAGTAGAGCACAGTTCCGCCGTGCCATGAAAGAAGCTAGGCGCCAGTCTTGGATGTCCTTTGTTTCCTCCATTAACAGTAGAACACCAACATCATCTGTGTGGAGGAAAGTAAAAAAGATAGCAGGAAAATTCACCCCAAACCCACCACCAGTGTTAAAGATAAATGGCCAGTATATGACTGGAGCAACCGAAGTTAGCAATGCCCTGGCTGACCATTTCTCAAATGTATCCTGCAAGTGTCAAGCAGCTCCTGGTCACCAGTATAGGAGTAATGAAGAAAAGAAAGTTTTAAACTTCGCAACAAGAAAGCAAGAGTCATACAATTCTCCTTTTACTGAAAGAGAATTTGATTCTGCTCTTGCTACTTGTAACGATACAGCCCCTGGACCCGATGGAATTCCATATGCAATGATTAAACATGTACCTTTTAATACAAAGTTATTTATTTTAAGCATTTTTAATAGAATATGGCATGATCATAGTTATCCAAGTGTTTGGGAACTAGCCATTATTTTAGCCTTTTTAAAACCCGGTAAGGACAAGTTTTTAGCAGCAAACTACCGACCTATTGCATTGACATCTTGTTTATGTAAAATCATGGAGAAGATGGTCAATGCAAGACTGATTTGGTACCTTGAAAAGAAGAATATTTTATCACCCATTCAATGTGGATTCAGGAAAATGCACTCAACGACTGATGTGCTGATACAACTTGAGTCCTCCATTTGTGAAGCATTTGCTTCCAAACAGCACCATGTGACAGTTTTTTTTGATCTTGAAAAGGCATATGATACCACATGGAGATACGGTATACTTAAAACCATTCATGAATTGGGATTGAGAGGTGAGCTACCACTATTCATCCAGTCATTTCTTTCACATAGAGTTTTCCAAGTGAGAGTTGGGGAAGCTCTATCACAGAGTAAATGCCAGGAAGAAGGAGTTCCTCAGGGGAGTGTGCTGAGTGTAACCCTTTTTGCACTAGCAATTAATGGGATATCCTCAGTCATTCCCCGGGATGTTCTTGCAACATTATTTGTGGATGATCTCTCCATATCATTTGCTGGAGCCAGAATGGCAATGGTTGAGAGAAAAATCCAACTCTCTATTGATAAAATTATCCATTGGTCCGATATGAATGGATTTAAGTTCTCAACAAGTAAAACTACCGTTGTCCATTTCTGTCGTATACGGGGAGTACATCCAGACCCGGATATATACATCAAAGGTCAACGGATCCCATGTGCAAGTGAAGCAAAATTTTTAGGGTTGATATTTGATTGTAGGCTTACATGGGTTTCTCACTTAAAAACATTAAAAGCTAAATGTGTTGAAGCTATGAATCTTTTAAAAGTCTTGTCCCATACATCATGGGGGGCAGACTGCAATACAATTTTAAAATTATACAAGGCCTTGATATTTTCCAAAATTAGTTATGGATGCGAAATATACTCCTCAGCAACTCCAAGTCGGTTAAAAATACTAGATTCAATACATCATGCTAGCATTAGATTGTCCACAGGAGCCTTTAGAACCTCCCCTATCACAAGTCTCCTTGTTGATGCTGGGGAGTTGCCTCTGGACCTTTACCGAATGTCCTCTATTATTCGGTATTGGTTTAGATTGCAAAGACTCCCCAATTCTTCAGCCTTTCAAACTGCAAGCCTTGTAAGGCACTCAACCTACTTTGAGTTGCACCCAAAATCTCCTCAACCTTTTGGGTTTCGGGTTAACCAATTATTAAACAATCTGGATATAATTAGAAATAAGGTGCTTCCATTCAAGGTATCATCAACGCCTCCATGGAAATTACCTGACATATCTTTTTGTAGATACTTTATTGGAGTTAAGAAGAATTTGACTGACTTAGAATCCAGGTCTCTTTTTATGGAACATGTTGAAGAACATAGAGGATCGACTTTTATATATACTGATGGCTCCAAATCTGATGCTGGCGTTGGATTTGGAGTACATAGTAATGATTTTAATTGTAGAGGTGCACTTCCTCTAACAGCTTCCATATTTACTGCCGAACTGTATGGCATATTAACCGCTATTGAGAAAATAGCTTTGGAAAAGGAGGGTAATTTTACAATTTTTAGTGATGCAAGGAGTGTTCTTCAAGCTTTAGAAGTTTTTAATTCTAGTAACCCTCTAGTTTTAAAGATTTTAGAATGGCTTTTTATTATTGGACGGAAAGGTATAACTGTTCGATTTTGTTGGGTTCCAGCACATGTAGGTGTGTCTGGGAATGAGAAGGCAGATTTACTGGCGAAGAATGCGGCATCCGAGTTGCTACCAAGGAGGTATCCTATTCCATGTAACGATTTCCTACCTTACATCAAGAAATTGGTATGTGATAAATGGCAACAGCACGGGGATAGTCAAGATGGCAATAAAATGAGGGAAGTAACAAATATCATATCACCTTGGAGGTATAACATGATTCCCCGAAAATGGGAGACGACTCTTTGTCGTCTCCGTATTGGTCACACACGGTTGACACACGAGTTTCTGCTGAAGGGCCAACACCAACCGTATTGCGAGGACTGCTTAGTACCTTTAACAGTGAGGCATTTGTTGACCGAATGCCCTAATTTTACTAACTTAAGAAATAGATATCTGTTTGAGGCTCGAGGTGAGGATGGCAGGTTTATCCTTGCCAAGGTTCTTGGACATGATGTGTCTTACTATGCGAGCGGAATTTTTAGATTTATTTCAGAAGCAGGTCTTCTGAAAACTATTTAACTATTGTAAGGACTTCTTAATTTTTATGGTTTTAATCGAATTTGCTTTTAATTTTCATATACAGTAAACGGTATCGGCGTCAATGACCTTAGATGTCAGGATGCCAGAAAACTTTCAATCAATCAATCAATCTAATGTTCGCCTCGTCCTTTTTGATATAGCGAACGGTGGATTCGTTGATGCCAAAATGGCGGCCGGCGGCCGCGTAACTTCTACCATCTTTTAACATGTCGAGAAGCGTAACCTTCTCAGCTATCGTCATCATCCTTCGGTGGCGTTTAGGCTCACTACCAGCCTCAAGAGAAGCAGAACGCTTGGGAACCATTACAGTAGGATTTACGTACAGTACTGTAACAAAAAGTTCAACTTAAAAAGGTCGCACACAGCACAGATTAAACTTCACAAACTTAAGAACGTCTACTCAGCGATACGCGGTAACAGAGATTGAACGATCCAGCCCCGCGAGAACTTTGATGCTGCGGGTAGAAGATGCGGGCAAAACACCAATCACAGGCTAGATAACAAAACTTGAGTTCTGATTCGTCATCTATCAGCGCTTGAACCAATCACAACCCGTCTTACAGTACTATGATGCGTTGGTTACCTACTCATAGAAGATGCCCCGCGCATACTGAACGTACGTAGATTAAGTACAATACCGTAATAATAATAAATAATAATAATAATACTGTACAGTAATAATAATAATGATAATAATAATAACAATAATAATTTTATTAACAACAACAACAATAATAATAATAATAACAATAATAATAATACACACTTTACGTACGCTATTTTACGCCTCTCTCTCTCTCTCTCTCTCTCTCTCTCTCTCTCTCTCTCTCTCTCTCTCTCTCTCTCTCTCTCTCTCTCTCTCTCGTACGCTTATTCGAAATGTGATTTTTGCAACAAAGAATATTATTGGATGCAGTACTGTACTACGTACGTATACATACAAAAGATTCATGGAAAAGAAGCACATCCATTACAGTACACACCATTCTAATATGGTATGACTGCATCTGATTTGCGTTTCATGTTCGATTTAATTTTACTACGTACTGAATTATCGTGTGATCACATTCTCTTTTCGTGTTTTATTTCTTTCTGTGCTGAATTATATATCATATGTAATGCAATGAACAATCAGTAAGAGCAGATATTACTAATTACAGTATTAATGGAATTACAGGTAACAAAATATCGTATTTGGGGGTCTTCAGATTTCGCGGTATTTTCGAATTTTCCGGAAAATCCGCGATATGTATATATATATGGGTTATGGAAAAACCCCGCGAAGTGGTGAATCCGCGATTGTCGAACCGCGAAGTAGCGAGGGTTCACTGTAGAAATAACTTGCTGGTCCATGGGCTGGAGGAGAGGGGTGGTGTTAGGCGGTAGGTACAGGACCTTTATGAAGGAATACTCGGCCAGAAGATATTCCTCGAGGCCAGGAGGGTGAGCTGAAGCATTGTCCAACACCAGCAGACATTTCATAGGGAGGCGCTTTTCTTCCAAATATTTTCGGACAGTCGGACCGAAGCAGACATTCACCCAATCAATGAACAGTTGCCTGGTTACCCAGGCTTTTGCATTCGCCTTCCACATCACTGTAAGGTTCTCTTTGATAACTTTGTGGGCTTTGAAGGCTTGGGGATTTTCTGAATGGTACACCAGCAGGGGCTTTATCTTGCATTCCCCACTGGCGTTTGCACAAAAAGCAAGGGTAAGCCTATCCTTCATAGGCTTATGTCCGGGTAGCCTCTTCTCCTCCGCCGTGATGAACGTCCGACGAGGCATTTTCTTCCAGAAAAGCCCAGTTTCGTCGCAATTGAAAACTTGCTACGAACTGTAGCCTTGCTGCAGAGTCAACTCTTCAAACGTTTTAACAAGGCTTCGGCGGCCTTCATGTCCGAGCTGGCTGCCTCCCCATGCCGTACCACTGAATGGATGCCAGTCCTTTTCTTGAACTTCTCGAACCACCCACGAGAAGCCTTGAACTCTGGGGGTTCCTGCTGGGATGTTCCTTCTCCTGCTCCTTCTTCGGCCTAAGCACGCATGAGATCACCGAAAATGGCGGAGGCCTTCTGGCAAATTGTAGTCTCAGTGATGGTGTCTCCTGAGATCTCTTTTTCCTTGATCCACATAAGAAGCAGCCTCTCCATCTCGTCATGCACGTGGGTTCTCTTGTTGGAGAAAATAGTGACGTCCTTAGAAGGTGTCGCTGCTTTTATGGCCGCCTTCTGCTTCAGGATGGTGCCTATCGTAGATTGATTCCGGCCATACTCCTTGGCGATTGCACTTAAACGCATGCCGGACTCGTACTTTTTAACGATTTCAAGTAACGTCTCCATCGAGACCATCGTGTTCTTCTTCTTTCCTTCGGCAACATTCTTCGGACCCATGGCTACAGTAATACGTAATATAATACACTACGTAACGTTATATACAGTCTATGTATAGTAAACACTAATACAGTACAATGCACAGTAACGAATGTTTATTAACGATAACACGTGGCGTACGAATGTGCTGTATATTAACACTAAGTCAAAGAAGCGAAAGCACACAATGTCTGTTAACGATACCGCGGTCGGAACGAAAAGAGAGAGAGAGAGATGAACACCCGTGCGTAGGCAAGCTGGGATAGTTGCCAACCAATAGGAAAGCAGGATCTTATGGTGTCAGCTAGCGTCTGAGTAGGGAGATAACCAATGGGTGAGCGGGAGGCTGTAAGTGAGTCTACCCAAGTTCAAAGTCTGGCAGCGCGCGCTTTTTTAAATTACTCTCGGCGAAGAGTTGGGATCTCGTAAGGTTTTCGTATCCTGAAATTTTATCCGTATCCTGGGGCATAAAAATCTTCGAATCACTTTTCGCATCCTGAATTTTTCGTAAGCAGAAACTTTCGTATCCAGAGGTATCACTGTATTGGCGTGCGCACATGGTCGGACTGGAGCGCACGACTGTATTGAAAGGCACGACTGTATTGGCGCGGCGCGCCCACGACTGACCATATTGGCTCTCATGCACGGCCAACTTGGCGCGCATGAACAACGAGGTGCACGCAATCGGTTGAAGTGCGCGAACAACTCTTATGACCCTTAGGGGTCTCACAATGCAGTTCATGCTGAACCTTTGGGTTCTCGTGATCATAGCCCTACTTATATGACAGTGTGTTCACGAGTGAACAAGACGGGTACTCTCATGACAGAGTTTTCGAATTCTCGTCCCGTGAATTGTTCGCACACGCCCATCGTCATCAAGAGTTTTACTCTGATGACAGAGGGATGCCTGCTGCCTAAGGGTTTACGAATCTCTACAGGTAACTATGACACAGTTCCTTGGGTCCTGGTCACGTAACACGATTCCTGGAAATTCCATCAGGAATCAGCGACAGAGTTCCTGCTGGTTCTCGGCACAACATCCCTTAAGGTTGGGAGAGAGAAATTCACAAATAAATTCTGAACCCCTAGGTTCACATCTGAATCTCTCTTTGTTCCGACACGAATACTTTACCTCGAATTACCTCTTCGGAGGGTCCTTGGACCTCTCTCAATCTCGACCAAGATTTTCCGTGCTACCCCCCCCCTATCTCGCTCCCGATAGTTCCTACCCCCGCCGCCAGGATAATTCCTGCGGCCCGGATTAGGGCAGGTCACTGCTTTTCCCGGGTCAGGATCTCATTAAGTCCTTGGTCGTGAGATGCGAATCATCTCACTCTCTCGGTTAAACTCTCGATCCTTTGGCGCGTTGTGATCCCACGTGTTCCCAGTGTACGGACTTGTGTTTTTTCGCAGTGTACCTCCCAAGTGTTCCTGTGCGTTCACTTTTCAACCGTGTCCTTACCCGGTGTTTAATTCATTCCCTTAGTGCTTGTGTCGTGCGTTGTGTGCGTTATGGAACTGTATTCCTTGATTTTCTTCAAGGAATTGATAGCTGAAAGGAAAACTTTTTACAAGAAATCGTTCTTCCTCCCCTTATCCTCGGTGTTGCCGTGTAGGGGCAGCTTATGTTCCTCTTCAACCACGTGTCAGGACTACTGGTCCTGGAACGTAGTGCAGTGAATGCACTTCGGCACTAAAAGGAAGAATACATCCAAGAGGCTCGTAGGAAGACGAGCCTCTCTTCGCCAACTTAATTCCCGATGCCTCGTCGAATAGAGATTCTTATACAGCCATCTTCCCCTACCCAGAGTAGGGGACGAGGTAAGTCAGTTGCGGGGAAGTGCCCATTGCTCTTCCCCAAGAATTTGAGTGGGTGCGGTATAGCACCAAGAGGAAGTGGGCGACGAAGGGTTCGCCTAAGAAGACTAGCGCCGGGCGTCCCGCCGGGCTGAGCTTCCCTACCACCCTCTCCTACCCAGAGTAGGAGACGAGGTTGGTTTATTGTGTAGAAGATAACTCTTAAGAAGTAGTTCGAGGTAAGTACTACTTTCGGGAGTGTGTGGGGAGACGGAGTCCTGGTGCAAGCAGGCCACGTCTCCTCTGATGACCCCATGTGGGGGAAAATGTCTCTAATTCTTCTACAGTCTCTTAGCGTATTTTTCAGTCTCTTCTGCAGCCGAGGGCCTCGCCGAGAAGGAGCCCCCCAGGTCTGTCTTGCAGCGTCCCCCGGACCGACAACCCAGGGTTTTTTCTCACCACGAAGGCCATCCTCCAGACGCAGATATAACCCTCGCAGGGAGAAATGCGAGAAGGCCTCTTCAGGCAGGCGTAAGACCGCGAAGCCTCCGGTTCACCCCGCCAACGGGTGTAACCGAGCTTCTTTACGGGCAGCCTGACCGAATCAGCACAGCTGGTTCGGCCCTCGGACTTAAAAGGAACGGTTCCCTCCATCGGGTCAGCCCACGAGGATCCGCGTCCGCGTCCCCCAGCCCGCCCGCAGGTGTAAGCGGGCTTATTTACGGGCAGCCTGGCCGAATCAGCACAGCTGGCTCGGCCCTCGGACTTGAAAGGAACGGTTCCCTCCGTCGGGTCAGCCCACGGGGATCCGCGTCCGCGTCCCCCAGCCCGCCCGCAGGTGTAAGCGGGCTTATTTACGGGCAGCCTGGCCGAATCAGCACAGCTGGCTCGGCCCTCGGACTTAAAAGGAACGGTTCCCTCCGTCGGGTCAGCCCACGGGGATCCGCGTCCGCGTCCCCCAGCCCGCCCGCAGGTGTAAGCGGGCTTATTTACGGGCAGCCTGGCCGAATCAGCGCAGCTGGTTCGGCCCTCGGACTTAAAAGGAACGGTTCCCTCCGTTGGGGCAGCCCACGAGGATCCGCGTCCGCGTCCCCCGGAGAGAATACACGAACAGTAGTCCTCGATGGTACGGCGTTGCCGGTTCTGACCCCGAACCGGGTGCGGAGCTCCCCGCCGGGGAAACCGGTACCACCGCAAGGGAGTTCCTGGGATTCCAGAACCGAAGCGACCGGGGAGTGCCCTATTGGAATCGATTAAAAAAAAAAAAAAAAAAACAGACGGAAACCCATTCATGTTTTATATTGAGATAATCATCATTTTCTTTTACATGATTGCCAGGTGTGTCCTTTACACGAATGTGTCTACTCTTCATGTTCTTTCAGGTATTACACTTGAAAGGATATCGATCATCATGAGCAATAAATCTCTTAGGTATTGACATCATTAGACATCTAGAATAATTCTTAACGAGAAGCCCAGACTTCAGGGACCCTGATAGTCGTGAAGCTAAATAGTCTGCAATAAGTTATTATTGTTATTATTATTATTGTTGTTGTTGTTATTATTATTACTTGCTAAACTACAACCCTAGTAGGAAAAGCAGGATGCGATAAGTCCCGGGGCCGTAACAAGGAAAATAGCCCAGCGAGGAAAGGAAACAAGGAAAAATAAAATATAAGAACAGTAACAACATTAAAATAAATCTTTCATAAATAAATTATAAAACTATAAGTCCAGCAAGGCCTTCAACCCTTAGGTTAGTGACTTTTCAGTCTCTCACACTAACAGCTAACTGGGTGTTCTGGAAGCGAAACACTGTTATGGCGTAAGTGTCTTGGTAGGCACCAGACAGGGGGACGCGACCCATCGCAGCTTTCCCTTGGGGGGAGAATCTCTGTTTCCTCGGAAGGAACGAGAAACCATAGTGGAGAAGGTCTTGAAATAGAAGGAGGCTAACGTCCCCAGACCTACGACTCCTAGGAGACCACCCTAGAAGAGATCTGTCTCGGATAGTGCCGCGACACCCCAAGCATCTACCAGCACTACGAGGAGAGAAGCCCTCGTCCTCCTGGTCCGCAACGCCTCAGCCCCTCCACAGGGGAGCTCCAGCGCCTTCTAGCTCCTTCAGGTCGGGTTACCCCGCCTCTAGGGGAGGCAGGTCAGGCCGCCCTTCTAGAAGAAGGGAAGAGTGGGAGGCTCCCTATCCCCACCCAACCTTCGGGTTGGAGGATGACTCAGGCGTCATTGGCAAGCATGGAGGGCTCAAGGAGCGGAACCTTGGACAGTGTCCTTACTAAAGAAGGGCTACGGACTTCCATTCCTAACGGAACCACCCACGCCTTTTCCGGCCAACCGGATAGATGGCTAGATCCTAAAGACCCGTTAAAGAGGACCGCCCTTCAAGAGGAGGTGTTGTCCATGCTAGAGAAGGGTACCATGGAAGAAGTTCTTCTCCCAGGACCAGGTGTCTACAGTTGCCTATTCCTGGCAGAAAAAGCGACCGGGGGGGGAGGCCGGTTATAGATCTGTCAGCTCTCAACAGGTTCGTCAAGATGACGGACTTCTAAATGGACACGCAGAATTCGGTCCTGCTGTCCTTGAGGGAGAAAGATTGTAGAATACCAGCGACCCCAAGGACGCATACTTCCAGATTCCGGTCCACACCTCGGGTCTGAGGTTCCTCCGGGTGAAATAGGGTTCCCAGTTCCTGCAATTCAGGATCCCTTTTTCTTTGGTCTGTCAACAACGCCCAAAGTGTTCGTGAGAGTCCCCACGGCTGTCGCAGGGGGCCCACGAACGAGGCATTCGCCTTAGCAGATGCCTGGACGGCTGGTAGCTTCTTCCCGCCTCAAAGGTCCTCTTGGAGGAACAAGGGAGAAGTCTCCTCCAGTTTGGCAAGGATCTGGGGAACTGAATCAACCCGAAGTAGCAAAATCTATCCCCTTCCACCGGAATGAACTACTGGGGAATAACATTAGACCTTTTTTCGGGGAGAATTTTTCCCTTCGGAGAATAAGATATGACACCTCAGGCTCATTAGTCAGCCGTTCCTACTGTTCACAGACGCCTCCAACCAGAGACGGGGGGCCCTTCCCCTCGACGAAGCGGCACGAGAGACCTGGTTGGAAGGGGAGAGACAACTCCACACAATGTCCTGGAGTTGGAAGTAGTCCAGAAGGCATGCCTACACTTCGCAAGTCTGCTAAAGGGGAACTCCGTGGCGTGGATGAGCGACAACACCACGGTAATGGCATACATAAACAAGCAGGGTACTTGTAATCGAAGGAGTTGGGCGATCTCACCATAGAGAATCTAGACTGAGTGATAGGGAATCAAGGGGTGATGTTAGCAAGGTTCTTTCCCGGAAAGTAAATCGCCCTGGCCGACGGCCTCAGCAGAATGGGCCACATAGTAGGGACAAAATGGTCCCTTCCCCCAGGAATAGCCAAGCTCATCATTCAACGATGGGGCTCCCCGGTGGTTGACCGCCTTGCAACAACCTCAACGCCCAACTCCCAGTCTATTGCCCCCCTGTACCAGACCCCGAAAGATTCCTTAGAAGACTTTTCAGAACAAGTGGGACAATCTGGATGTGTACGTTTTCCCCCTTTTCACGCTGATAAGACATGGGCTCAGCAGAATAAAGGTGGCTCGAAGCCTACAGATGACTTTGGTAGCGCCCTGGTGGCTAGACAGAGAGAGTAGTTCGCGGACCTAAAGACCTATCGAGTCAACCGCCGTGGCCTCTGTCCGTCAGGTCAGATCTACTGAGTCAACCGCACTTCCTCAGGTTCCACGACAACCCTCTCTCTCTTCGCCTTCACGCCTGGAGACTATCGAGCGACTCCTGAAGAAGGAGGGGTACTCCTCCTCCACAGCCAAGAGGATGTCCCTATACCTAAGAAAATCCTCTACCGTAGTCTACCAGGCGAAGTGGGCCGCCTTTACGAAATGGTGCGCGACAAAACAAATAAGACCTCTCAAAGCCTCGGTCCCTGACATAGCTGATTTTCTAGTGTACCTTAGGGATAAAATAGGAATGCCAATCCCGGCTATTAAAGGAGTACGAGCAGCCTTAGGCCAAGTCTTTCTCCTGAAAGGCATCGACCTGGGGACCTCAAGACACATAGGGATGCTGATTAGAAGTTTCGAACAATCCTGCCCTCCCCAAGCCAGGAGAGTGCCTAGATGGGACCTGGCCAAGGTCCTGAAAATGTTGTGTCGTCCGACCTTTGAACCACTCAGAGATATCGGGGACAAAGGTCTCACCCTCAAGACAGTCTTCTTGCTAGCCTTAGCTTCGGCTAAGAGGGTAGGTGAGATCCACGGTCTCTCCTACGACGTGGCACACTCCAAAGGGTGGAAGGAGGTATCTTTCAAGTTCGTACCCTCCTTTGTAGCAAAGACTCAGAACCCAGCAGTCTGGGACCCGAGGTTTGAAGGTTTCTCTTCTCCAGCCATCCCCAAGACAGGCAATACGGACGCCCTGAAGTTATGCCCGGTCAGGACGATCAGGAATACCTGGAAAGGACGGCCCATCTCCGTCCGGGTGCCAAGAACCTCTTCGTCTCTTCAGGCGTTAATAAGAAGCAAGTGTCCAAGAACACTATTTCCTTCTGGCTGAGACAAGTCATCACTAGGGCTTGTGAAGAAGACAAGGTGGCAGTACCAGGCACTCCCCGTCCCCATGACATCAGAGGCCTGAGCACTTCCTTGGCCTTGGAGAGAAATATGGCAGTGGGCCAGATCCTGCAGGCCGGCACTTGGTCACACCAGTCGACCTTCACGGCCCACTAACTCAAAGACTACTCAAGAAAGTCTTTGGATGGATTCTCCATTGGGACAGTCATCGCCGCCCTCCAAGCTGTGTAGTGGCAGGCTGGAAGACGTCCCCAACAAGTGAATAGTCTCATCCCTACTTCGTCAGGAGAAGACTCAGTAGAGAAAATGTCAAGAGGTAACCCTAAAATTATAAGCGTAAGTTTTCCCTGCTACCCCCTATCCGCTCTCTGTACCCCCGCATTACGTAGCCCTCCAGGCACCATGTGCCTAACCAAGTGGCAGAATGGCTCTCCCGCCTCCTAAAGTGTAAGTCTCCGAAGAGGTAATTCGAGGTAAAGTATTCGTGTCGGAACAAATGAAAAATTTTAAGTAATTTTTATTTTTCCTAACATACTTACCGAGAATTACCTCTGAGTAATGGCCCTCCCTTCCGTCCCCGAGTGCCATTCTTCTATTGCCGAGTCGGGCTAAACGGAGGACTTAATGAGATCCTGACCCGGGAAAAGCAGTGACCTGCCCTAATCCGGGCCGCAGGAATTATCCTGGCGGCGGGGGTAGGAACTATCGGGAGCGAGATGGGGGGGGTAGCACGGAAAATCTTGGTCGAGATTGAGAGAGGTCCAAGGACCCTCCGAAGAGGTAATTCTCGGTAAGTATGTTAGGAAAAATAAAAATTACTTAAAATTTTTCATGTTTCCGCAATCCAGAGTTTTCTGAAAATTCTATAGTCGACCCCCCCCTCTACGGGGTAGGTCTTACAAAGGTGTGACTTGATACGTCATTCTACACTCCCAGCTGATTACTATATCAGCTGGTGTGATTTCGCCAGCACCGATCCTTTTGTTTTCGAATGAACCACCATCATCTTTCCTCCACCTTCCCACTTCGAGTGGTTTGGTTAGCATATGGAAATGAGCGGGGAATGAAAAATTTCTTTTCATTGCACTTCATTTCCCCTGGCAGGCCTTGTCTGATTTAGATGGTAGTTTTCTCACTATCGAGAAAGCGTTCAATGGCAACCCCTTTATGTAAGCAGTCGATGGCAATTATGTCTGGCCTCCTTGAAGTAAACCCCCACATACGACACTTCACCCTTTTTCGGGAGACTCGTTCCTGAGAAGTTTTTACAAAACTTCAATGGGTGTTAAAACTTCATGAAGGTCGTAAGCCTTCCCGGAGCATGCACTCTAGCCAAGACAAAACTGCGAGGTTATGGTCTTAAACTCGGTGCTACCGTTTGATGGAGGCAGCCTCCCCCGTCATTGTACCCTGGGTATAACAACTTGCCTTTTTACGTGATAGTCTTCCGAGACTTTTATTCTATCCTTACAGGGTTATTATTTCGAACAATTAGTCCCGAAGGAACATTGTTAGCTGACGTTAAAAGAAACAATAGCATCAGCGTGGGCATCTTTTCATTACGTTACGAACGATTCAAACCCCGCCCACAGGTAAACAGACATCCGTTTCTGTGTAATGAACACTGGCTAGTCCTTCATATAAAGAGGAGGGGTAAACCAAAGTTGAAATGATCGCCTCTATAACTGTATATTTTGTTTGAGAACATGTTCGCTCTCATTCAAAAAAATATTACAGTTAGTCAACGATCAAAATTCTTTTGGCAATAATGTTACGATTCAACGCACATACATTATTCCCACAACCGGATTCGTTACAAATGTTTCCTGGAGGCAGAGAATACGCATGCGCTAGCGCAAATGGACAAGTACATATATGCGTGTAAGCGATCTTTCTGCCAATAAGGGCTTTATACATCTTCCAATTAGAACTCCGTTCTATTAAGTTGTATATTTATATCCCTTACTGAAACCAGGTTATTCGTTACATTACTTGGCTACTTTCCTGTAACTAGACATAAGGCATTTACGTTCTGCCTCCTTTTAGGCATTTTTTCCTTTCCCCCGATCGGAAGTCTTAGTCTCCTACAAAGACTTTGGCTGGAAACTTCTCATAAGCATATCTGTTCCCTAGGAGGGAACATTTAATATAAATGCTATGTTACCGATCGGAGACAGAGATGTACGAACGTTTTTTGTCCTAAGAAGGAGAAACCTTTGTTACGAATGTTTCCTTCGCTCTCCAACAGTTCCGGATACGACTTTTAAGTCGAACTACGCATGTAAGCTTGTCATGCACACAGTTCGGTGTTACTACTCCTTAGTAGACTTACGCTCTTTACCCCCCCCCCCCAACAATAGACTGAAGATACGTCTCAATCCCCTCTTGGGTTTAGTTGGAGGCATTCGGTGATTACCGCCCCCCAGATGCTGAAGCCTTGATGAGGATGGGGGGCTTAGGGACTAGCAGTTGGGCTCTAATGAACAATGGGAACTACTTCCCCACTGGACCTCGGTGCCCAACTGTTGATCCAACTAAATTAGTCAGCACTTTCTCTCCGTTCCTTTGATTACTTCTTATTTTCTCCCATCTCTTCCTCTTGGGCATGAACTTGTTGACGACTTTAGCTTGTACGACTTAGGTTTTGACTGCTGCTTTGGATTTGGCGCAGGGTGGGATGGATGTCATGCCATCTCAACCTGTACAAATTTAGACGCCATCACCCTCTGGCAGACCCCATTGGGTGCAGACTAAGTCTGTTAAGAGTCGGGCTCCAATGATCCGGTTTTAAGTCACCCATATTTGCGGGTAATGGGTGACGCTAGGCATTGGAGTCGTCGGTGGGAGGGGCTAACTACCCCCACTGACCAGTGTACGCCCACCTTAAGAGAGGCAGCCCCTCTCTAATAGAGGACTGGTCCCCGCTGAAGCCTCTTCTCGTGTTGGGCCACATGGGATAGGAGGACTGAAATCCTCTGATAAGAGGTGGATAACCCGGCTTGCTTCTACTCCTAAAACTAACCCCTCTGTTGACGACCCGGAAACTCTAAAGGACCATGCTACTTATGTTCAAAAACAAAGTAATTTGGGTGACATGGAGAATTTGCGAATCCTTCACATCACTCAGATCCCCATTGAAACCAATTACGATGTTTTATATAAATTATTTCAATGTTATGGTCACATCAGGGAAATTAGGATGAGGCTTGAAGGTGACAAATGGGATTCATGGATATCATTTGATAACCATGATGAAGCATTCAAAGCTATCAATGATATCATAAATATTAAAATCAGTAATTTGAATTTCAAGGGTGCTCTTTGCGATCGGGTACCCAAGAATCTGGATGTATATAGGCCTGCAGATTGGATTGATAAAAGTATAGAGGTAGTTGTACCTTCCCAGAGAAAGCCAAAACCACCAAAGTGGCTTATTGCTCAATCCAAAGGGAGTACTGGAAATTATTTCAAAATATGTAAATTTCTTCAAAAGAAAGTAGGTACTATCGCACCAGGAGATATATCTCGGTTTGGAAAGAACAGTTTCCTAATAAGTGCCAAATCAGAAACTCAATCGGTTATACTTTCCAATTTAAATACAGATAACGAAGACATAAAGCTGGATGTGAAACCCCATTTAAACTTCAGTTATGGAAGGGGAGTAGTTTTTAATAGAGACTTATATGAATTCACAGAAGAGGAGATATTGGCCATGTGTCCTTTAACTGTGTGGAAAGTGCATAAAGTCCCTGGAACGTCAATGATTATCCTAACTTTCCAGGATGCTGATGTGCCTTTCCACATTTACATAGAGAATGAACGAATTAAAGTGCGAACTTTTAAGCAGAAGCCGCTGCAATGTTTTAATTGCTATAGATATGGGCATCCATATAAAGTATGTAAGAATGATAAAATGTGTAGTACATGCTCTAATGTTTACCATGGAGACTGTACACTAGAGGCCAATTGTATGAACTGCAATTTGAATCACAAATCTACGGATAGGAGCTGCCAGCAATATAAATTAGAAGAGGCTGCTCTCAATAAATCCAGTATTGAACACATAAGTGTGGGGCATGCCAAGAGACTATTGAGTAAATCAGCAAGTTATGCAAAAGTATTGAAATCTGGAGAAAAAATGAGGCAGGAGACATCCAGCCCACCTAATACTGCCTCTATTCCCCAGAAAAGAAATTTGCCATCTTCTGATAGAATTCTAGAGGATAAGGCAAGAATATCACGTAAGACCTTTCTCACCTCTAGTAAACCTTTGTCCCCCACTACAAAGGATAATTCTAACCTCTCTCAGGCTATATCTTTGCCTGATTTGATGGAGGTTCCACATGAAACAGAATTATCAGGTGCGCCTGTAGTGGGGAAAGCATCAAAACCTAATAAATCACCACCTGTCAATAGGAAAAGAGAGAGACCTCCATCTCTCTCACCCCCATCCATTAAAAACACAAAAGTTATGTCATCAAATAGATATGATGTTTTGCCTGTTGATATTTCAGATCAACAGGAAAACTTCTTGAATCAATCCAAAATTCAAGTGGAGGTCCACCATCCCCCACAAGAAATAGGTAACAACAACACTGAAAAGGCTAATATAAAACCTAATTTATCAAGACCCAAACTTAAGAAGCCTACAGAAAATATTGTCAAGTCAAAAACTGTCAATGGGAAGACCTCATCAAAGATGTCTTCCAGAAAATAATACATAGTTTTTTCATCCATTTTGCAATGGAATTGTCAGGGTTTGAGGGCCAAATATGAAGAACTTAAGCTCTTAATTCACGAGCATTCCCCCATAATTGTATGTCTCCAGGAGAGCAAGCTTGATGCTAATACCCCTTGTCCTCGCGAATATATTAGTTATAGGACACCTTATGATCACGGAGTAGGGAGCCATGGCGGAAGTCTCATGTACATTCGTCGAGATGTTCCCCAAATACCTATATCTATACGTACAACCCTGCAGGCAGTTGTTGTACAAATTGATATAGGGAGAAAATATACAATATGCTCTCTGTACTTACCTCCAAATGATGATATTTTATATGATGATTTAGCAGAGGTCATTCAACAACTCCCTCAACCTTTTCTCTTACTGGGAGATATGAATGGTAGACATCCTTTATGGGGTGATGTTTTGGCCAACACAAGGGGCAATATTATCTCATCAATTGTGGAGAATGAGGATGTGGGACTCCTTAATACAGGAGAGCCCACACATTTCCATGTTCAGACAGGTACTTTGTCATGCATTGACCTTTCAATTGCAAGCTCTAACTGCCTTCTTGATTTTGATTGGAGGACATTAGATGATTGGCATACTAGTGATCATGCACCAATCATTATAAACACCAACAAGGGTCCGCCTTTGCAAAGATCACCACGTTGGAATCTAGACAAGGCAGACTGGGTTAAATTTTCCGAGCTAAGTGAAATCGAAGGGAGAGCAGAACAGTTTGAAAGTGTTGATGATGCCATAGACCTACTGAATGGAACTCTTCATACAGCAGGAGTCAATTCAATTCCCAAAACAACAGGGTTATTCAAACGACGACCAGTCCCGTGGTGGTCTTCAGAACTAACTGCACTCCACAGAGCCACAAGAAGATCTCTAACACGATTGCGTAGACGCAGAACTGATGAGAATTTAATTTTGTACAAGAAATGTAGAGCACAGTTCCGTCGTGCCATGAAAGAAGCAAGGCGCCAGTCATGGATGTCTTTTGTTTCCTCCATTAACAGTAGAACACCACCATCTTCTGTGTGGAGGAAAGTAAAAAAGATAGCTGGCAAATTCACCCCCAACCCACCACCAGTGTTGAGGTGAATGGCCAGTATGTAACTGAAGCAAATGAAGTTAGCAATGCCCTGGCTAATCATTTTTCAAATGTATCTAGCAAGTGTGAAGGAGCCCCTGGTCACCAGTATAGGAGCACTGAAGAAAAGAAAATTTTAAATTTTGCAACAAGAAGGGAAGAGTCGTATAATTCTCCTTTCACTGAAAGAGAATTTGATTCCGCACTTGCTCATTGCAATGATACAGCCCCTGGACCCGATGGAATTCCATATGCAATGATTAAACATGTACATTTTAATACAAAGCTATTTATTTTAAGTATTATTAATAGAATATGGCATGATCATAGTTACCCAAGTGTCTGGGAACTAGCCATTATTTTAGCTTTTTTAAAACCCGGTAAAGACAAGTTTTTAGCAGCAAACTATCGTCCTATTGCATTGACATCTTGTTTATGTAAAATCATGGAGAAGATGGTCAATGCAAGGCTGATATGGTACCTTGAAAAAAAAGGTATTTTATCACCGATTCAATGTGGATTCCGAAAAATGCACTCAACGACTGATGTGTTGATACGACTAGAGTCTTCTATTTGTGAAGCCTTTGCTTCCAAACAGCACCATGTTACAGTATTTTTTGACCTTGAAAAGGCATATGATACCACATGGAGATATGGTATTCTTAAAACCATTCATGAATTGGGATTGAGAGGAGAGCTGCCACTATTTATTCAGGCATTTCTTTCACGTAGAGTTTTTCAAGTGAGAGTGGGGGAAACTCTATCAGAGAGTAAGTGCCAGGAAGAAGGAGTTCCTCAGGGTAGTGTGCTGAGTGTCACCCTTTTTGCACTAGCAATTAATGGGATATCCTCAGCCATTCCCCAGGATGTTCTCTCAACATTATTTGTGGATGATCTCTCAATATCATTTGCTGGCACTAGAATGGCAATGGTTGAGAGAAAAATCCAACTCTCTATTGATAAAATTATCCAGTGGGCTGACATGAATGGATTTAAGTTCTCGACAAGTAAAACTACCATTGTCCATTTTTGTCGTATCCGGGGAGTACATCCAGACCCGGATATATACATTAAAGGTCAACGGATACCATGTGTATCGGAAACCAAATTTTTAGGTTTGATATTTGACTCTAGACTTACATGGGTTTCTCACCTAAAATCGCTAAAAGCTAAATGTGTTGAAGCTCTGAATATCTTAAAAGTATTGGCCCATACATCATGGGGGGGCAGACCGCAATACAATTTTAAAATTATACAAGGCCTTGATTTTTTCCAAAATTAGTTATGGTTGTGAGGTATATTCCTCAGCCACCCCAAGCCGGTTAAAAATATTAGACTCGATACATCATGCAGGTATTAGATTATCTACTGGAGCTTTTAAAACCTCGCCTATCCCAAGTCTCCTTGTTGATGCTGGAGAGTTACCTCTAGACCTTTACCGAATGTCTTCCATTCTTCGGTATTGGTTTAGATTGCAAAGACTCCCTAGCTCTCTAGCCTTTCAGACTGCAAGCCTTGTAAGACACGCATCATACTTTGAGTTGCACCCAAAATCTCCTCAACCTTATGGCTTTCGGGTGAAACGATTTTTAAATAGTCTGGATATAATTAGAAATAAGGTACTTCCATTCAAGGTATCATCAACGCCTCCATGGAAATTACCTGACATATCTTTTTGTAAATACTTTATTGGAGTTAAGAAGAATATGACTGACTTAGAATCCAGGTCTCTTTTTATGGAACATGTCGAAGAACATAGGGGATCGACTTTTATATATACTGATGGCTCCAAATCTGATGCTGGCGTTGGATTTGGAGTACATAGTAATGATTTTAATTGTAGAGATGCACTTCCTCTAACAGCTTCCATATTTACTGCCGAACTGTATGGCATATTAACCGCTATTGAGAAAATAGCTTTGGAAAAGGAGGGTAATTTTACAATTTTTAGTGATGCAAGGAGTGTTCTTCAAGCTTTAGAAGTTTTTAATTCTAATAACCCTCTAGTTTTAAAGATTTTAGAATGGCTTTTTATTATTGGACGGAAAGGTATAACTGTTCGATTTTGTTGGGTTCCAGCACATGTAGGTGTGTCTGGGAATGAGAAGGCAGATTTACTGGCGAAGAATGCGGCATCCGAGTTGCTACCAAGGAGGTATCCCATTCCATGTAACGATCTCCTACCTTACATCAAGAAATTGGTTTGTGATAAATGGCAACAGCACTGGGACAGTCAAGACGGCAATAAAATGAGGGAAGTAACAAATATCATATCACCTTGGAGGTATAACATGATTCCCCGAAAATGGGAGACGACTCTTTGTCGTCTCCGTATTGGTCACACACGGTTGACACACGAGTTTCTGCTGAAGGGCCAACACCAACCGTATTGCGAGGACTGCTTAGTACCTTTAACAGTGAGGCATTTGTTGACCGAATGCCCTAATTTTACTAACTTAAGAAATAGATATCTATTTGAGGCTCGAGGTGAGGATGGCAGGTTTATCCTTGCCAAGATTCTTGGACATGTGTCTTACTATGCGAGCGGAATTTTTAGATTTATTTCAGAAGCAGGTCTTCTGAAAACTATTTAACTATTTTAATGACTTCTTAATTTTTATGGTTTTAATCGAATTCTCTTTTAATTTTCATATACAGTAAATGGTATCGGCGTCAATGACCTTAGATGTCAGGATGCCAGAAAACTTTCAATCAATCAATCAATCAATCGGTGATTACCGTATAGTCAATTGTCCAGAAAGCGATCTCTATGGAGATTCGCTATTATAACATAAGCTGTACTAATTAACTGGTTTACCATTTGGTATCGGTCTTATTTGGCCAACCACACTGGATTAGGCTGTTCTCCTTCGTTGCAAGAATGTGCAATTTGTTACACGTCTCGACATCATCTCAAGGTGTGTTTATTGCTATGCACTCCCCCCCCCTCACCCCTCACCGCTGGACAATCCGCGGATGATGGGTGGCAGACGAGAGCTTCTGCAAAGAGGCCTGTCTTCTCGTCTTCCCTCTGGACCGGATGCTGTCTATAATGCATCAAAAGAGAGAGGGGGGGGGGGGCATATGCCATACAATTCCATCCTCATCTGTAGGCCCGATTCAGGAAGGTGCCAGCATTCACCTCTCTTAGACAACCATGTAGTGGTACGAAGCCTTAGATGGACAGAGGACAACTAATTGCCCCCATCTGCTCGCGTCATTCCTGGTATAGGAATGTGCTTGCAAAACCACCCAGATAGTGAGCTCCTAGTGTCTTGGAATCATCTTGTATCCAACAAAGTCTTATCTTTGTGGGGTCCCCAACTGTGGTTATGCTCGCAGCGGCCCTGATCTTCAGGCTCCCACTCGACCGTTCCCCAGGCCCTCAAACAAGATGTATTCCAAGATAGGTGGGGCGGCCTAGAGGTGTGCCTTGTTTCCCCCCCCCCCCCCCCTACCATTCGGTCTGGGGAAAAGTCCTCAGCCAAGTCAGGATAAGCAGGATCTTATTAATGATTCCAATGACTTCGCTATGGCATCCCGCAGAGTGATTCCCAGACCTTCTGCAGCCCCTGTCGGAGCTCCAATAGCTTTGCTATGGCAACCCCATTGATGCCTTTACTTATGCAAGTGTGAGATAACTTGTCCCCTGTCGGATCTCAACCTCCTCCTGGGAACGCGGTTCGAGTCCTTCAGTCTATTGGGTGAGTCACCCCTAAATAAATAGCATAGGTTTGTATTCCAGGTATAGAACAAATGACATATTCGTAGATAATTTGTATTTTTCCTAACGATACAAACCATAGCTATTTATACAAACTTGCCCGCCAGCCCTATCCCTCTTGAAATCCTACCTCTAAGAAAAGTGAGCTAAATCACCGGTGTGTGAGTGGGAGCGGTAGCAAGCTACCACCCCTACCCCCCCCCACTAACTAGCGGTAGGGGTAGTTAACCCTCGCTAAATTTTAATAGCTCGACATTTTAGCTTCGCAGATAGTAATACCCCTAAATAAATAGCTAAGGTTTGTATAGTTAGGAAAAATACAAATTATCTATGAATTTGTCATATTTATTTGTTATTGTTATTAATTTTATACAGTATTCATTGTAGCTATAACAAATCTACAACTACTAACACCTTACAATGTTAATTATGTAAGTGTATGAATAAGTGGAAAAGTTATTTGTAAAACAGTTAAAGGTTAAAATTCAAGTACAGTAATTCCTTGCAATATCACAGTTCAACTATTGCTCCGTTAGTACATCACAGATTTATGAATATATTATCGGTAAATCTATTTAAAAGGAGACAAAGACAGAAATTAATTGTTGAAAGTTTTTGAGGAATTAATGAATATTACAAGGTAGAGCATGCTAAGTATTCCAGAATTGGTAGTGAAGTCAAAAGAAAAGCCAGGAATGACTAGAGAATATTTAGACAGTAAGGCCGATGAGGCTGAAAGCTATGAATTCAGGGAGTGGCTATGGTGTGAGAGTTTCTCATAGAATTATTAATGAAATCTCTACGGGGCAAAGAAGAAGCATAGACTCGTCTAAAAGAGAGATGGATCTGTTATAACAACAGAAGATGAAGAAAGGCAATGTTGGATGGAACACTTTAGTGAGGTCATGAATAGGAGATATGAAGGGAATAATTTGATTGATACAACTGAAGCTGAGGAAGACCTTGAAGTGCCCATGAATGAATTCAGTGTGTTTGAAGTCGAAGCTATTTAAAAAGAGATGGAAAACCCTTGTATATGATGGAATAACTGCTGAGATAATATTGGCCAAAAATGGCGTGACTCCCAGAATACTTACAAGATTATTGTGTAGAAAGTAGCGTGAAGAGGCCAAACCTGATGAATGGGAGCTAGGAGTATTGGGGAAAATGGCAAATGAAGATTTGACTGCAATAGTTACCATATTTGATGGCCTACAGGACGCACCTTTTTCCTAACATTTTGGCTAAAAAACTCACCCTGCATCTTATACATCCTAGATAAAGTTTGAGACCTACCGTAGGCTTAGGCTAATCAAACCCAGCTTACGCTAGGTACTTTACCAGCACTAAACTCCATGTATCCTTATTTTATTTTTATTGCTGGTATCATTGTATTATTACCGGTGCTTTAAAAATGAGTTAGTTAAAATGAAAGCAATTTAAACTGAAATGCTGTGACTTTTGATTATAAAAAACAGCTGACAAAATATAAACATCGAGTTATGGTTGCGTTCTCAGCAATCTTTTAACTTTCTCGTTCCTTAGCTTTGGATAATTGTAATGGTTTCGTTAATAACGGTAGTAGTCAAATTTAGATTAGCATATTTATTTTTCTTTAAAAATCTACAAAGATTCAAATTTTCCTCACTTTCTTCAATCAAGCACCATCTTCTCTGTCACATCATACTGTCATTAGCAGTACTTTGTTATTGTTGACTAAACACAAACAAAATGGCTTTTCTGTTATGTGATCTGTAGGAATTTTTAGGGACATGGCAAGTAAAATATTTGTAATTACATCTTTACTAAAAGCTCATACAGTAGTATTGTTAGTTATTGAGTGAATGTGTAAATGCATAAATGCATTTGTTTGTTCATTATGATCGGCGATGAAACGTAAAGGAAACTACATTTCCCGTTTTAGGTTTTAGAACAACTTGATATAGAACCACTCGTATTTCAATTATTTTTAATCACTAAGGATAAAGTAAGTAAAAAAATTACCAACATTATTATTTCATAACCAATACAGTACTAGGTAAGATATCTGTTGCTTCAAAAGCTAACTTATACAGAGATGTTTGTTCATTATGATTGGAGAAAAAAAAAACAATGCTTTCAGTTTTATGTTGCGTGGTTAGCAAAAGCTTGATGTAAAATGGTCTTTATTAAATTCATTTTGGATTTTTAAGTATACAACAAAAGCTAGCCTACGCATTAATGGTCGTCTTATGCACAGATATATACGGTATGTTTCTGCTTGTGCAATGCACAGCAATACTATTAAATACACTAAAAACTGTTTTCCTGAATCTGACCTGCAGAAATGAGGGTGCGTCTTATAGGCCTATGCATCTTATAGGCCGTCAAATACGGCCTGAAAATAAATAGTATGCTTATTCTAAAGAGACTTAGTGAGAAAGATTGATGAAAAGCTGAGAAATGAACTAGCAGGATTTAGAAAAGGTGAATTTGTACTAAGACATGTTGTACAGCAATGGGGAGAACATAAAAATCCACATATGATGACATTTGTGGACTATAAAAAAGCCTTTGATAGTATGCACCAGCCAATTTTAGGAAGAGTTGTGTGTTATGGAGTTCCTCTTAAATATGTAAATTTGATTAAGTCTTTTCATGAGCATAGTAAGTGTAAAGTTAATGTCAGTGGAGTCCTATCAAATGAATTTCCAGTGAACAGTGAAATAGTCCTAGGGAATGTGCTATCGCCTATTTTGTTTATCCTCCTTATGGATTTTTTAATGCATAGAACTGTTGGAGAGAGTGGAGAAGAATTTTATAGGATTGGTAATAGGAAATGATCTGACCTAGAGTATGCTGATGATGCTGTCCTTATTAGGAAAACACCACAGGATTTGCAATGCTTGGTTATCAGAGTGCATGAAATATCACAGGAGGTAGGCTCAAGATAAATATAAGAAAGACGGAGGTGATCAGAATCGAAGATGAAATATTGGAAGGAGAAAGGGTTGATGAGGTGGAATCATTTAAATATTCAGGAACTATGATCTCTAATACAGAGTCTTTAGAATTGGAGTTGAATGAAAGATTGAAAAAATCAAATCAAGGAATGGCTAAGTTAAGTAAAATTTGGAAATCATATTGCCTTAAATTACACATAAAAATTAGACTATATATCAGTTTAGTGAGATCTGTGTTACTGTATGGACATGAGTCGTGGTATGATAATGAAATCATATCCAACATATTTTCTAGATTTGAGAAGAATATTAAGAGTTTAATGGCAAGACAGGATTAGAAATGAAACTACAGGAGATTACTTTAAATGAAGCTATAAGAAAGATTACTCGAGTGCCAAATGGGGATGAGATCATGGTAAGGGGTAGATGGAGATGGGTTGGGCATGCTCTTTGCACTCCCCGAGAGAGATTAGTTCACTAAACATTTAATAGGTCTCCACAAGGCACTAGAATAATTGGAAGACCCAGGCCTACATGGGTGAGGATTATGAAGCGTGAAGTAGGAGATGGCGAATGGAGAAGTATTGATTTAAAAGCTTGATATAGATGACTGATGAAATCTAACCGAGGCCCTTTGCGTCAATAGGCATAGGAGGAGGAGATGATGAAATGTATATTGTGGGTTTCTTAGGGCAGATAATTTTTTTGTCTTAATATTTTAGATAGTCATTTTTTGATCTTATGAAAGTTTGAATTCATGAAGAGGATGAAGAAAATTGAAAATAATTAAAAACAAAAATATACCATAGATTCCTATAACTATTTTAAGGTTTTTCACCTATCGCCAGAGCTTGGAATGTAACTCTTGCAATAGCCGAGTTAGTGCTGTTTTAGGACAAAACCTGGTGACATCGTTCTAGTTAAGTGGATTTCAGATATTTTGAGGAACTATTCTGGTACTTGGTTTGGTCATGTAACCCATTATCTCAGTATTGCATTCTCCAGCAGAATTACATAGTATTAAATCATCTAATTTCATGGTTATTTTTCAGCATCCTATCACCAGATTCCTTGCTAGATATGTTATCACCAGCCATCAGCAGGATTATGAAAAGTATCTTCACTTCATGTTTGAGGAAAATGAAAAAAAGCAGATGAGGTCAGTTGCTGAGAGAAATATGTTTATATTTGTATGGGAATGCAATTCTAACACATTATTATAAGTTATTGATGGTTATCAGAAGTAATTTTGATTGGCAAGTCAGGTAGTGTGTACCTATCAACATCTAGCTCTAACCTTTGTAATAGAATATCATGGAATAATATTTCTTATTCCCTGGTAACAACTTTTATTAAGGAAATGCATAATATATCTCAGTAATTAATTTTATTCTTGCAGGCTCTTGGAGAAGAAAGTTGAGGCAGTAATGGCAGAACGTGGAGATAGCCAGTCCTACTACTATCGCCCTGTTCTTACCAAGTATCACAAGTGGGTGAGGGAAGAATATGAGAAGACTGTAGAATCTAGAGGATATTAAGAAATTGATCATGTACTTTTGTCCTCTAGCTGATATCCTTGAATTGGTGTCACTTTGCGTATTCACATCATTACTCAAAAACAATGTTTAAATTTTTGTGAAAAGATTTAAATCTAAAATGGGGTTGGCGTTATCTTGATATCAACAACAAATTACTTTTTCTAGTTGAAATGAATTTAGAAAATTTTGTTCTATTGAGTATATATTGTAAATAAAATGTACTTTTCATTTTATTCATATTCATTTCCACTAAAATAGGCATTTTAGGTCCCCAGGGTAGTGTGCTAAGTGTAACCCTATTTGCACTACCCATTAATGGGATATCCTCAGTCATTCCCAAACATATTCTTTCAACACTTTTTGTAGATGATCTCTCCATATCATTTGCTGGAGCTAGAATGGCTATGGTTGAGAGAAAATTGCAACTCTCAATTGACAAAATTATCCAGTGGGCCGATATGATTGGATTTAAGTTTTCAACAAGTAAAACTGTTGTTTTCTATTTTTGTTGTATTCGAGGAGTACATCCAGACCCAGATATATACATCAAAGGTCAAAGGATCCCATGGGTAAGTGAAGTTAGATTTCTAGGGTTGATATTTAATTTGTAGGATTACATGGGTTCCTCACTTTAAAGCCTTAAATGTAAAATGCCATGAGGCTCTGAATCTTTTTAAAAGTTTTGTCCCATACATCTTGGGGGCAGATCACAAAACTTTTAAAATTATATAAAGCCTTGAGATTTTTTAAAATTAGTTATGGGTGTGAAATATACACCTCACCAACCTCAAGCCAATTAAAAGTTTTAGATTCTGTACACTATGCTGGTATCAGATTGTCCACAAGAGCCTTTAGATCTTCGCCTATCCCAAGCCTCCTTGTTGACACTGGAGAGTTACCTTTAGACCTCTACCGGATTTCTTCTATTGTTCGTTATTGGTTTAGGTTACAAAGACTCCCTGAATCTAGTTTGTTAGACTGCAAACCTTGAAAGGCATTATAGATATTTTGTTGCACCCAAAATCTCCTCAACCTTATGGCTTCCTGGT